>NC_029788.2:30673044-30678979 GCF_000816755.2 Arachis ipaensis
TACTAGTTGTATTGTTTGTTTATGTTAAAATATTAAGTATTTATTATTTTAATTAATTTTATAAAAATTATTTATTAAAAAATAAATATAAGAGCCAAAATATTCTATAGTTTATATACATGTAACGAGAATAAATATGTGTTCCAAATATTAATAAGACATTTACTTAAAATGATATTGTTGATCAAAAAATATTTTCGATAAGAGTGAATTGATTCGGAATGAGTCAGGTATGGTTTCTCGAGAAGATATACGCATGAGCACGAGGTTGGAAGTAATTGGCGCTTATTTGGATTTCGATTATTTTGTTAATCGAGTAGGTCTGATCGAATAGGAGATTCGATTCGAGAAATTGAGTAAGGTCTTCGATGAGCTGGTCGAATAGTCATAGAAGTGGAAAAGTTAGTGGCTTCTATTTACACGAGAAAATCATGGGGAATATCTACAAACACGCGGCGGGAACGGTTACCAAGAGGGATTGCATTTCAAATTTGTAATTTTGTATTTAATTGTAATTAATTGTAAATTAATTGTCAGTTATATAAGACTAGTCTATAAATACTAAGAAGTGTTAGGGAATAAGGGTTGGAACTTTTACTCAGAAAAAACACTCAAGCACACTCACATCCTAGTGAATTCCTGAGTCTGCGATCGAGTTAACTTTTCTGTAGGGTTCCTTCCATCTTCTTCATTCTTTTAATTTATTTTTCTGTAAATTTCACATTTCAAGTAATTTTATTATTCCAAGTGTTTTCTATTCTTCATTGTTCAATTTATCTTTCTGCGCTTTAAATTTCTATGTCGAAGTCCTTCGATCTAATAAAAGGCATTTTATTGTTTTCCTTTAAATTCCAATGCAAGTTATTTTTTATGTGCAAGCGATTTTCTTGTTGAAAGCTTTATTTCTTTTTATTATCTCTTCAGTTTACAAGGTTTAACTTATCTTTTTTCTCAAAACTTATCTCATGAAAGACACTTTGATGCACTTTAGAAGAACTGGTACCTGCAAAGAGGAGTAGGTTTCGCTCCCAAACCACTAGATATTGAACCACCATCGATTTGCGAAAAATCGACAAAACAAATTGGCACGCCCAATCAATAGGACAGTTTTTTAAATCGAAGTGTGTCAGATAAATATTCTTTCCAGTAATATTTAGTGTATGCGATTACAAAGTGGGAAGATCATTTACATTACTGATGAATTATCAAATGTGAATGGTGGTTCGTACACCAATGATAGCATACCAGTGTCCATGCAACAAGCCAACGTATCTTCACGTTCGGAAGGTTCAATTGGAACTGAAAGTATAGTCGTTACAATTATTCAAACTGGGAATGTGGGATGTAATATTTGTCCACGTGGTTCTGTGCCACCATATCAACCTCCATTAACCGCTAGTTGGCCCCCTTATGGTCTTCCTCCTGGTTATACCCCACCGATGGGTGGTTTTGTGCCGCCTGTCCGTTTTGGGAATGTAAATAGAGTGAATAATGTTCAAAACCCATAACAACATTTCGAGTATTCTTGTGATTATAATGTGGGTTCTACTTCGAATGCTGCTAATTCAATGGCAGTATATCGACAATAAGTGGAGGAAAATCACCATGACTTAGTCAATTTATTGACCCAACAGATGACTACAATTCTGAATCCTATGATGGCCGATCATGAATCAAAATTCGAACGTCTTGCTAGACAAGTCGAGAGGATTGCTCAAATTGTTGATTATGATGGTGAAAGGCATAATGCCAGGGGAAAAATGGAGTAGAAAATGTTTTTCAAAATGAAAACAATGTTTTGAATCAAGAAAACCCTTATATAATTCTCCAAGGTCAAAATGCTGATGATGTTTTAGCCAGGTTATGTGCTAATCATGGTGGTGAACGTTATCAAGTCACTAGAATTGTAGAAGAAGTTTTGAATCGAGTTGGGCTTAATGTTGGTTTTATGAATAGACCACATTTTGTGTCTGCTTTTCCCCAAGTTGTTCAGATGGATGAAGTGACAAGAGGGGTAAAAAGTCCAAAAATAGTCACAAAATTTGCTGGTGAAGTTGGAGAATCAACTACTGAGCATGTTGCTCATTATTTGGTTGAGATTGGAAACTTAGCTAACGATGAAAATTTGAAAATGAAGTTTTTTCCTTCTTCGTTGACGAAGAATGCATTTACTTGGTTTTCGAATCTTAGCCCAAATTCTATTACAACATCGAATCAGTTAGAAACTGCTTTTCACGCTCAATTTTATCGAGGGGAAATGAATGTGGCAGTTACTGATTTAGTGGCTTTGAAATGTGAAGATGGTGAAACTATCGATGATTATTTAATATGTTTCAAAAACGCTAGGAGTAGATGCTATGTGTCATTGCCCGAAAGTGAAGTAGTGAAAATAGCAACTATAGGGTTAGAATTTTATATGCGCAGAAAATTACTCAATGTGCATATTCCTGATTTAGCCCATTTGGCTGAAAAGGTTCGACAGACCGAACTCATTAAAAAAGAGAAAGAAAAGTATAGAAATGAACAAAGATCAAAGAGTAAACCCTTTACTCAAAAAGAAAAGGTTGCTTATGTAAACATGGAGTCCTCAGAGGAGGAAGTCGATTTCGAAACAGAAGTCGATTTGGCCGAGCTTAAGAAAGGTCCTCCATATGTTTGTTCTTTGTTGAAGAAACTGTCAAGTAATGAAAAGTCGAATGATTCAAAACTGACAAGTGGAAAGAAATATAGTTTTGATATTTCGAAATCTTATCAGATTTTTGATGTGTTGCTTAAAGATAAACAATTAATTTTGCCTGAGGGAAGAACTTTGCTTTCTGTGAAAGATTTAAAAGGAAAGCCTTACTGTAAATTTCATCAAGCAACAAGTCATTCAACTAACAGTTGTGTCCGTTTCAGGGACTTAATTCAAGAAGCGATAATGGAGGGACGGTTGAAATTTGATGATGGCAAGAAAGAGATGAAGGTTGATGTGGATCCCTTCGAGGTTGATGCCATTTATGTCGAACCTTGCTTTGGAGTGAACATGGTAGGCATGTCCTATGACTTTGATGTGGCTCTTGATGATTTTGAGTCACAAGTTAGGTCAGTATACCGACGAACGGATTTTCTATCGGTAAAGAAATTCACAAATATAATCGCATTGTAAGTATAGTTTCTAAACCAACAGAGAATCCTTTCGTGCAAAAGTTTTGGTTGTCACAAGTAACAAACCCCTGATAAAATTTATAACCGAAGTATTCAAACCTCCGGTCGTCTTCTCAAGGAATTGCAGGAAAGTATGATTTATTATTGGTTATGCAAAGGTATATTTTGGGGTTTTGAAAAGGTTTGAACAAGTAATTTAATTGATACGAAAAATAAATTAATAATTAATAAAACTCTTGGCAAGGTATGAGAATTAGAAGTCCTATCCTAGTTATCCTTATCAACGGTGATGAGAATTGGGTTTTAATCCCACTTAGTTAACCTTTACTAAACAAAGGAAGGTCAAGTGGACTAATCAATTTGATCCTTAAGTACTAGTCAATTCCTAAGGAAAGACTAGAGTTATTGGAATTCAAATCAATTAGCAAAAATAACAATTATCAATCACGATGAGTTTGATAACTCAAGAGTCTCCAATTAATCAATGAAAGCCAAGATTATAAAGAGCTAAATAAAAATCATAAATCTGAAATACCTCAATTGCATTAATAAAAGAAAATCAATCTAAACATAAAGAGTTCATAAGCCAAATTGGTAACATAAGTCAGATACGAATAAAAGCATTAGAATAAATAAAAATATAAAAGGAATATTGAACCTGATAAAAAGTTGAAATCCTAAATCCTTTAAGAGGAATCCTAATCCTAAAACCTAAGAGAGAGGAGAGAACCTCTCTCTCTAAAAACTACATCTAATCCTAAAATTAAGTATTATGAATGTATGATGTGTTCGTCTTCATCCCTCTTTTGATTCCTCCATTCTCTGACTTATATTCTGTGTTTCTGGTTTGGATTTGGGCCAAAAAAAGGGTCCAAAAATCGCTGGGGGCATTTTCTGTAGATTCCTGTACATGGCGTCTGTCACGCGTTTGCGTGGGTCACGCGTTCGCGTCATCTGGGAATTTTCCTTGTCACGCGTACGCATCGGTTACGCGTACGCGTCATTTGCGTTCTGCTCACGGCGCGCGTCCGCGTCAATAACGCGTTCATGTCGCTGCATTTTTGCGCTAGGCACGCGTTCGCGTTGTCCATGCGTTCGCGTCGCTGCCTTTTCTTCAAAACTCTATTTTTTGTACTTTCCTTCCATTTTTGTATGTTTTCTTTTTGTTCTTTAAGCCATTCCTACCCTATGAGATCTGAAAATACTTAACACACAAATCACGGCATCGAATGGTAATAAAGGGTAATTAAAATTAATATTTTTAAAGCATAGGAAACATTTTTTTCACATATATCATAAAATAAGGGAGGGAAAGTAAAACCATGCAATTTACATGAATAAGTAGGTGAAGGATTGAATAAATCACTTAAATTGAGCACCAAATACATCATAAAATATGGGTTTATCAAACACTCGATACTTGAGCTCACAGTATCTGTTTGCAAATTTAACTGGATCTGTGGCAGTGAGGAGCTGGTCGGCCTTTTCCTGCGGGGTAAAGTTCTTTTTCTGCCAGGAATCATTGTGAAGGAGATCCAGGATAGAGGTAAAAGATTCTCCTCCTTTCCGTTTGCCTGTAGTAGCCTTGCCTTTTCTTTCCTTTGGGGTTCAGACATCCTGAAAAGTAGAAGTAGCAGGGTATAGTTGAAGAATTAAAGTAGGAAAACAAGTAGGCAAGTAGGGTTTGTCAATGTAAGCATAAAGGCAAAAAGAGAAATAAAAGCATGAAATGAGTTGAATATGTGTATAAATTGGAGTATATACAAGTTAAAAGTCTGAGGGTAAAGATCACAATCCAAAATATAATAGAAGTGGAATTCGAGTTAATTAGGAAAAACAGTAATCATGCCTTGAGTGAGAAAGTGAAAGTAGTTAGGTAAAAATTAAAAAAAAAAAGAGAAGTTAGAAAGCTAAACTGGTTAGTAGGTAAAAAGGAAGTTAAAGTGAGTGGCATGAGAATTATTTTCCTAGTTACCAAGAAATTCACAAAGATGAGGAACAATTAACTCATATTCAAGCAAGGAATGTATTTTATTGATGATAATACTGGTAAATAAAGTAAGTTTAAAAGGAGAATAAAATCGTCAATAAGCAATTTAGGACTCAGGGAACCAAAAGGAATACGAATGGTAGCCCGTGCATTCATGAATTGGTTTGGTTGTAGCCAAGTAATGCAAAATGAGTTTTCAAACCAATACATGAATGGAGTACATTAAACTATAAATTTGCAGAAAATTGGGCAGCACTTCGGCTAAAATTGGATGTTCCCGGGTAGTAAAATAGTAGAAAAATTCAGTTCATATGAAAGTAAATAGTGCTGAAAAGATTAGCAAATAGCAAAAACATTAAAGAACAGTTTAATAGCAACATGAAATATGAAGAACAACATATGAATAGAATTATCACAGCATATTCAGAATTGCGAATCAGATAAGAATAGTTAGCAAGAACGATGCAATTATCAGGCCTAAATCCACTAACCACATCCTAGCTACCTAACCACCTAGAATCCACTACAATCATGCATCTCTAACTATCCTATTTCGAACAAAAACTGTAAAATAAGCAACTTATTGACTAATTGGGAAAACAAAATTCGGTGTACGTCAGGACCTAGTGTGTGTTCGAACAGTAATTGGACACAGAGAGATATGGGAATGTGGTGGTGGTGTTGCTGACGCGGTGGTGAGGGGGGCGGCGCGGCGGCATTCTGCGGTGGTGGCAGGGATGGTCTGGTGGTGCTGGGTTAGGGTTGGGTGAGGGAGGGGAAAGAAGAAGGGAGCGAGGG
>NC_029788.2:30679105-30681416 GCF_000816755.2 Arachis ipaensis
CGAGGGTGGGTCGGCGGTCTGGGCTGGGCAGTGGTGGTTTTAGGTGGCGATGGTGGTGGTGTGGTGGTTGGAGAATAGGAGAGGGGAGGTTGCAGAGGGGAGGGGGTTGGGGACGAATGGGTGACGCGGAATGGTAGGGTTTTGCGTGGGTTGGGGTTAAGGATTTTGAATCCACGCAAACGCGTGTAGCACGCGATCGCGTGATTTGGGAAAAAGGGTGTTGACATGAACGCGTCATTGATGCGATCGTGTGATTGTGGGATAATGAAGGTGACGCGTATGTGTGGGGCACGCGAACGCGTCACTCAGAATTGTGCAAAATGCACGATTTCAGCGTTGTTTTGGCGCAACTCTCTGTTTCAAATAGGGTCCATAAAATCCACGCGACGCGTACGCGTCGCTCACGCTTTCGCGTGGGATGTGCGTGGTGCAAGTGATGCATTCGCGTGGGGGACGCGAACGCGTGGGCCAAATTGTGCTAAAGGCACACCAGCCGCACGATTCTAGCCCAACTTTCTGGGCGTTGGATCTTTACGCCGATTTCGATTCGACGCCCACGCGTGGCCTGCGCGCTCGCGTGGGGTTTTTTTTATACAATTATGCAGTATGCAATATGCAATGCTAATGTAGATTCTATGAATAATTCCAGGTTCAATAAAAATAAAATAAAATAAGAACAAGCAACACGGAATAAAATAAAAAAAAAAGGAACGGTCATACCATGGTGGGTGTTCATTCATTGAATCCTACTCAGAATACCACAGACAAGGTTTAGACTTTCCGGATTCTCTTGAATGCCGCCATCATTCTAGCTTACACCACGAAGATTCTGATTAAGAGATCTAAGAGATACTCATTCAATCTAATGTAGAACGGAAGTGGTTGTCAGGCACACGTTCATAGGGAATGATGATGATTGTCATGTTCATCACCTTTAGGTTGAAGTGCGAATGAATATCTTAGAAGCGAAATAAGATGAATTGAATAGAAAACAGTAGTACTTTGCATTAATCTTTGAGGAACAGCAGAGCTCTACACCTTAATCTATGGAGTGTAGAAACTCTACCGTTAAAATTACATAAGTGAAAGGTCCAGGCATGGCCAAGATGGCTAGCCCCCAAAACGTGATCAATAGATCAAAATATAATCCAAAGATGTCTAATACAATAGTGAAATATCCTATTTATAATAAACTAGCTACTAGGGTTTACAGAAGTAAGTAATTGATGCATAAATCCACTTCCGGGGCCCACTTGGGGTGTGCTTGGGCTGAGCTTTGAGTGTTGCACGTGTAGAGGTCCTCCTTGGAGTTGAACGCCAACTTTTGTGCCAGTTTGGGCGTTCAACTCTGGTTTTGGCTCCTTTTCTGGCGCTGGACGCCAGATTTGGGCAGAAAGCTGGTGTTGAATGCCAGTTTGCGTCGTCTATTCTTGGCCAAAGTATGAACTATTATATATTGCTGGAAAGCTCTGGACGTCTACTTTCCAACGCAATTGGAAGAGCACCATTTCGAGTTCTGTAGCTCCAGAAAATCCACTTTGAGTGCAGGGAGGTCAGAATCCAACAGCATCAGCAGTCCTTCTTCAACCTCTGGATCTGATTTTTGCTCAAGTCCCTCAATTTCAGTCAGAAAATACCTGAAATCACAGAAAAACACACAAACTCATAGTAAAGTCCAGAAATGTGAATTTAACATAAAAACTAATGAAACCATCCCTAAAAGTAACTAGATCCTACTAAAAACATACTAAAAACAATGCCAAAAAGCGTATAAATTATCCGCTCATCAGCCTTGCCAATGTGTTGCGCATTTCCTCATTGTGACAAGGAAACAAAGCTCTTTGCAAGAGCTCTAAGCTCTTGGCATGAGATTTTCTTGTCCCTTGAGGTCCATGGTTCGATCCTTGTGTGGAACACTTGCTGGCCATTTTTCATGACACAAGAGTAGCGCCTAAAGCTTTGCTTCCTTGAGGTACTTAGTTCGAACCCCATGGAGTGAAAACAAGCCAATTTTGGCTTGTTTTTCTTGTGAGGTAGCATTGCCCCCCTCCCCCTTGGTCTTGGGTTCAAGCCTTGGTGAGTGTATTGTTGAGCTCTTTTACCCTTGATTTTTCCTTGAAGAAGCCCGAAAAAGCTCTTGGAGGAAGCTCGTGGCAAGAGCTTTCCTTTGAGTTTGCCTTGCTTCCTTCTTCCTTGTAGCACTTGATTAAGCTCTTGGCAAGAGCTCTAGGCTCTTGGCAAGAGCTTGGCCTTTGATATTTGAAGTAAAGCGTAAAGCTCTCCACAAGAGCTCTAGGCTCTTGGCAAGAGC
>NC_029788.2:30683932-30688743 GCF_000816755.2 Arachis ipaensis
TTGCTTTTTGATCTTCTCTTATTTCATGGAGCATGATGGAGTGCTCTTGATGTTGCTCCTCCTTCATTGCTTTATAATTGTTTGGAAGAAAATGTATTCCCTGAGGTATCTCAGGGATCTCTTGATTTGCAGTCAAATGTTCTACCACTGAGCTATAGACCCTTGATGGAAGCTTTTATTTTCCCTTTCCTCTTTCTAGAGGTTTCTCTGGCCTTAGGTGCCATCAATGGTTATGGAAAAAACAAAAAAGCTATGCTTTTACCACACCAAACTTAGAATGTTGCTCGCCCTCGAGCAAAAGAAGAAAGAATAGAAGAAGATGAAGAAGATATGGAGGAGATGGATGGATGTGTGTATTCGGCCATATGGGTAGGATTGGGTGGGAGAGAGATGTTGAATTTTGAAGGTAGTGGGTGTATGGATGTGAGTGGTAAATGGAAAACAGAAGGGATGATCATGAATGGAAAGAGAGATGATGAGGTAGGTGGAGATCCTGTGGGGTCCACAGATCCTGAGATGATCCTGTGGGGTCCACAGATCCTGAGGTGTCAAGGCATTTACATCCCTGCACCAATTTAGGCATGTAAAATGCCCTTGCACACAACTCTGGGCGTTCAGCGCCAGGTTGGTGCCCATTTTGGGTGTTCAACGCCCATTTGTTGCCATTTCTGGCGTTGAACGCCAGGATGCTGCCCATTTTGGGCGTTCAGCGCCAGAACCATGCTCTGTTCTGGCGTTGAACGCCAGGCAGATGCTTCCTCCAAGGTGTGATTTTTCTTCTGCTATTTTTTATTATGTTTTCAATTTTTATATTTATTTTGTGTGACTGTGGGGGCTTTGGTTGACTCTACTTTGAGAGAAGCTTTTTCTGCTTCCTCTCCATGGATGCATAGAGGGATCCTTGAGTTGTAAACACAAGGTTGTCCTTATTTAATTAAAGGATCAATTCTCCTCTGTCCACATCAATCACAGCTCTTGCTGTGGCTAGGAAAGGTCTTCCTAGGATGATGGATTCATCCTCTTCCTTTCCAGTATCCAGGACTATGAAATCAGCAGGGATGTAAAGGCCTTCAACCTTTACTAACACGTCCTCTACTTGTCCATAAGCCTGTTTTCTTGAATTATCTGCCATCTCTAATGTGATTCTAGCAGCTTGCACCCCATAGATTCCCAGTTTTTCTATTACAGGGAGGGGCATGAGGTTTATTCCTGAACCAAGGTCACACAGAGCCTTAAAGATCATGGTGCCTATAGTACAAGGTATTATGAACTTTCCAGGATCCTGTCTCTTCTGAGGCAATGTCAGTTGATCCAGATCACTTAGTTCATTGATGAACAAGGGAGGTTCATCTTCCCAAGTATCAATGCCAAATAATTTGGCATTTAGCTTCATGATTGCACCAAGAAACTTGGCAGTTTGCTCTTCAGTAATATCCTCATTCTCTTCAGAAGAGGAATAGTCATCAGAGCTCATGAAGGGCATAAGGAGGTTCAATGGAATCTCTATGGTCTCTAGATGAGCCTCAGAGTCCTTTGGTTCCTCAGAGGGAAGCTCCTTATTGGTCACTGGACGTCCCAGGAGGTCTTCCTCCTTGGGATTCACGTCCTCCTCTCCTTCTTTGGGTTCGGCCTTGGTGCTTATGTCAATGGCCTTGCACTCTCCTTTTGGATTCTCTTCTGTATTGCTTGGGAGAGTACTAGGAGGGATTTCAGTGATCCTTTCACTCAGCTGGCCCACTTGTGTTTCCAAATTTCTAATGGAAGACCTTGTTTCATTCATGAAACTTGCAGTGGCCTTGGATAGATCAGAGACTAAGTTTGCTAAATTAAAAGTATTTTATTCAGAGTTCTCTGTCTGTTGCTGAGTGGATGATGGAAAAGGCTTGCTATTGCTAAACCTGTTTCTTCCACCATTATTAAAGCCTTGTTGAGGCTTTTGATCCTTCCATGAGAAATTTGGATGATTTCTCCATGATGATTTATAGGTGTTTCCATAAGGTTCACCTAAGTAATTCACCTCTGCTATTGCAGGGTTCTCAGGATCATAAGCTTCTTCTTCTTCAAAAGATGCCTCTTGAGTACTATTAGATGCAGCTTGCATTCCATTCAGACTCTGAGAAATCATATTGACTTGCTGAGTCAATATTTTATTCTGAGCCAATATGGCATTCAGAGTATCAATCTCAAGAACTCCCTTCTTCATAGGCGTCCCATTATTCACAGGATTCCTTTCAGAAGTGTACATGAACTGGTTATTTGCAACCATGTCAATGAGTTCTTGAGCTTCTGCAGGCGTTTTCTTTAGGTGAATGGATCCACCTGAAGAGGTATCCAATGACATCTTAGATAACTCAGACATACCATCATAGAATATATCCAGGATGGTCCATTCTGAAAGCATGTCAGAAGGACACTTTTTGGTCAGTCCTTTGTATCTCTCCCAAGCTTCATAGAGGGATTCACCTTCTTTCTGTCTGAAGGTTTGAACATCAGCTCTAAGCTTGCTCAGCTTTTGAGGAAGAAAGAACTTGGCTAGGAAAGCCTTGACCAGCTTATCCCAAGAGTTCAGGCTATCCTTGGGTTGAGAATCCAACCACACTCAAGCTCTGTCTCTTACAGCAAAAGGGAAAAGCATGAGCCTGTAGACTTCAGGATCTACTCCATTAGTCTTAACAGTATCACAGATCTGCAAGAATTCAGTTAAGAACTGAAAAGGATCTTCAGATGGAAGTCCATGAAACTTGCAGTTCTGCTGCATCAGAGAAACTAATTGAGGTTTAAGCTCAAAATTGTTTGCTCCAATGGCAGGAATGGAGATGCTTCTTCCATGTAAATTGGAATTAGGTGCAGTAAAGTCACCAAGCATCTTCCTTACATTATTATTATTTTCAGCTGCCATCTCCTCTTCCTGTTCGAAAATTTCTGACAGGTGCTTGCTGGTTTGTTGTAATTCAGCTTCTCTTAGTTTTCTCTTCAGAGTCCTTTCAGGTTCTGGATTTGCTTCAACAAGAATATTCTTGTCCTTGCTCCTGCTCATATGACAAAGAAGAGGGCACAGAAAAATAATAATAATAATAGAGATCCCTTTTTTTTTAGTAAGGGAGAGATGTTAGTAGATGAATAAACAAATAGAAGAAGATGAGAGAGAAGAAAATTTTCGAAAATTATTTTTGAAAAAGGAGTTAGTGATTTTTGAAAATAGTTTTTGAAAAAGGTTAGTAATTTTCAAAAATTAAAATTAAAAATTGAAATAATTAGTTAATTAAAAAGAAATTTTGAAAAAGAGGGAAGATATTTTCAAAAATGAGAGAGAGAGAATTAGTTAGGTGGTTTTGAAAAAGATAAGAAACAAACAAAAAGTTAGTTAGTTAGTTGAAATAAATTTTGAAAATCAATTTTGAAAAGATAAGAAGATAGGAAGTTAGAAAAGATATTTTGAAATCATATTTTTGGAAAAGATAAGATAAGAAGATATTTTTGAAAAGATATGATTGAAATTAGTTTTTTTTTTTTGAAAAAGATTTGATTTTTAAAATCACAATTAATGACTTGATTCACAAGAAATCACAAGATATGATTCTAGAACTCAAAGTTTGAATCTTTCTTAACAAGCAAGTAACAAACTTGAAATTTTTGAATCAAAACATTAATTGTTATTGTTATTTTCGAAAATTTGATATAAAAATAAGAAAAAGATTTTTGAAAAATATTTTTGGAATTTTCGAAAATAACTAAGAAATTTGAAAAAGATTTGATTTTTGAAAAAGATTTTGAAAAAGATGAGATTTTTAAATTGAAAATTTGATTTGACTCATGAAAACAACTAGATTTTAAAAAATTTTTGAAAAAGTCAAATCTCATCTTCGAATTTATGAGAGAGAAAAAGAGAAAGATATTTTTTGATTTTTGAAAAAAAATTTTATGATGAGGGAAAAACATGAAAATGATGCAATGCATGAGATTTTTAGATCAAAACAATGAATGCATGAAAGAATGCTATGAATGTCAAGATGAACACCAAGAACACTATGAAGATCATGATGAACATCAAGAACATAATTTTGAAAAATTTTTTAATGCAAAGAAAACATGCAAGACACCAAACTTAGAATTCTTTAATACTTAGCCACTAAGAATTCAAGAATGCATATGAGAAACAAGAAAAGACACAAAACATGCAAATGCAAAGATCAAACAAGAAGACTTACCAAGAACAACTTGAAGATCATGAAGAACACTATGAATGCATGAATTTTCAAAAAATGCAAGATGCACATGCAATTGACACAAAACTTATAACATGACTCAAGACACAAAAATTATTTTTGATTTTTATGATTTTCTAATTTTTTTTGTATTTTCTTTTAATTTTTTTTCGAAAATCATTTTGAAAAAGAAAAATAAGGATTCCAAAATTTTTAATATGAATTCCAGGAATCTTATGCTCTTTAGTCTAAAGCTCCAATCAAGGGGTCAGGCATGGCTTAATAGCCAGCCAAGCTTTAGTATGTACTCAGACATGACACGTCTAACATGCCCTACAGTGGTGGCTTTACAGCCAACCAGGCTTCAACATGCTTTATAAAACACTAGAATTCATTCTTAAAAATTCTGAAGAAAAATATATTTTTGAAAACATTTTTTTTATTAATTTTTTTTTTTTTGAAAACAAAAGAAAAATTTTTGAAATATTTTTTGAAAAATTTTTGAAAACAAAACAAAAAGAAAATTACCTAATCTGAGCAACAAGATGAACCGTCAGTTGTCCAAACTCAAACAATCCCCGGCAACGGCACCAAAAACTTGGTGCA
>NC_029788.2:30688925-30705761 GCF_000816755.2 Arachis ipaensis
ACTCATTCAATCTAATGTAGAACGGAAGTGGTTGTCAGGCACGCGTTCATAGGGAATGATGATGATTGTCATGTTCATCACCTTCAGGTTGAAGTGCGAATGAATATCTTAGAAGCGAAATAAGATGAATTGAATAGAAAACAGTAGTACTTTGCATTAATCTTTGAGGAACAGCAGAGCTCTACACCTTAATCTATGGAGTGTAGAAACTCTACCATTAAAATTACATAAATGAAAGGTCCAGGCATGGCCGAGATGGCCAGCCCCCAAAACGTGATCAATAGATCAAAATATAATCCAAAGATGTCTAATACAATAGTGAAATGTCCTATTTATAATAAACTAGCTACTAGGGTTTACAGAAGTAAGTAATTGATGCATAAATCCACTTCCGGGGCCCACTTGGTGTGTGCTTGGGCTGAGCTTTGAGTGTTGCACGTGTAGAGGTCCTCCTTGGAGTTGAACGCCAACTTTTGTGCCAGTTTGGGCGTTCAACTCTGGTTTTGGCTCCTTTTCTGGCGCTGGACGCCAGATTTGGGCAGAAAGCTGGCGTTGAATGCCAGTTTGCATCATCTATTCTTGGCCAAAGTATGGACTATTATATATTGCTGGAAAGCCCTGGATGTCTACTTTCCAACGCAATTAAAAGCGCGCCATTTCAAGTTCTGTAGCTCCAGAAAATCCACTTTGAGTGTAGGGAGGTCAGAATCCAACAGCATCAGCAGTCCTTCTTCAACCTTTGAATCTGATTTTTGCTCAAGTCCCTCAATTTCAGTTAGAAAATACCTGAAATCACAGAAAAATACACAAACTCATAGTAAAGTCCAGAAATGTGAATTTAACATAAAAACTAATGAAAACATCCCTAAAAGTAACTAGATTCTACTAAAAACATACTAAAAACAATGCCAAAAAGCGTATAAATTATCCGCTCATCAGTGGTGCACGAAATTGTGATCCCTGGTAATGGCTCCAAAAAATTGGTGCTCTAATCTTAATTCGTAATTTGTCACAACTTCGATACAACTAACCAGCAAGTGCATTGGGTCGTCTAAGTAATAAAACCTTACGTGAGTAATGGTCGATCCCACGGAGATTGTTGGTATGAAGCAAGCTATGGTCATCTTGTAAATCTCAGTCAGGCAGATATCAAATGGTTACGGAGTTTTCGAATAATAATAATAAATAAACAGAAAATAAAGATAGAAATACTTATGTAATTCATTGGTGAGAATTTCAGATAAGCGTATAGAGATGCTTTCGTTCCTCTGAACCTCTGCTTTCCTGCAGTCTTCATCCAACCAGTCCTACTCCTTTCCATGGCAAGCTTTCTGTAAGGCATCACCGTTGTCAATGGCTACATCCCATCCTCTCCGTGAAAAAGTTCCAAATGCTCTGTCACGGCACGGCTAATCATCTGGAGGTTCTCGATCATACTGGAATAGGATTCACCCTCCTTTTGCGTCTGTCACTACGCCCAGCACTCGCAAGTTTGAAGTTCGTCACAGCCATCCCTTCCCATATCCTACTCAGAATACCACAGACAAGGTTTAGACTTTTCGGATCTCAGGAATGGCCATCCATGGGTTCTAACTTATACCACGAAGATTCTAATATCTCGGACTCGGTCCTCTGTATTAGATATCTAAGAGATATCATTCTAGCTTGTTTGCATGTAGAACGGAAGTGTTTGTCAGGAACACGTTCATAAGTGAGAATGATGATGAGCGTTACATAATCATCACATTCATCATGTTCTTGGGTGCGAATGGATATCTTAGAAGCGGAATAAGTTGAATTGAATAGAAAAACAGTAGTACTTTGCATTAAATCATGAGGAACAGCAGAGCTACACACCTTAATCTATGGAGTGCAGAAACTCTACCGTTGAAAATACATAAGTGATGAAGGTCCAGGCATGGCCGAATGGCCAGCCCCCAAACATGATCAATATGATCCAAAGTTGAACTAAAAATCATAAGATGTAAATACAATAGTAAAAAGTCCTATTTATACTAGACTAGCTACTAGGGTTTACAGAAGTAAGTAATTGATGCAGAAATTCACTTCCGGGGCCCACTTGGTGTGTGCTTGGGCTGAGCATGAAGCTTTCACGTGTAGAGGCTTCTTTTGGAGTTGAACGCCAAGTTGTAACGTGTTTTTGGCGTTCAACTCTGGTTCGTGACGTGTTTCTGGCGTTTAACTCCAGACTGCAGCGTAGAACTGGCGTTCAACGCCCTTTTGCGTCGTATAAACTCAGGCAAAGTATGGACTATTATATATTTCTGGAAAGCCCTGGATGTCTAATTTCCAACGCAATTGGAAGTGCGCCATTTGGAGTTCTGTAGCTCCAGAAATTCCACTTTGAGTGCAGGGAGGTCAGAATCCAACAGCATCAGCAGTCCTTCTTCAACCTCTGAATCTGATTTTTGCTCAAGTCCCTCAATGTCAGCCAGAAAATACCTGAAATTACAGAAAAACACACAAACTCATAGTAAAGTCCAGAAATGTGAATTTAACATAAAAACTAATAAAAACATCCCTAAAAGTAACTAGATCCTACTAAAAACATACTAGAAACAATGCCAAAAAGCGTATAAATTATCCGCTCATCAGTGGGTTGTCTCCCACCTAGAACTTTTAGTTATAGTCCTTAAGTTGGATATTTGATGAGCTTCCTGCTATGGTGGCTTGTGCTTGAATTCATCCAAAAATCTCCACCACTGTTTGGAATGCCAACAGCCTCCGGGGTCCCAAACTAGGCATGTAAAGCCCTTGAGCAGCTTCAAACAGATTTTAAGGCTCCCGGGGTGTTGAATGTCAGAACAGATTCCAGGATCCCAAACTTTGCTTTTATATCCGCCTTTGTGTTGATCTATAATTTTCCAGCCGGGCGGTTTGGAAATTGTATTCTCACCAAGATGACTAAACGTCTTCCGAGACCCATTCAATTAAACTTGATACCAATCCTTGCACTTCAGATTGAAGTGTGGAACCTTATTGATTCTTGCACACTAGCTCTGAGTACGAGCTATTTCCCTCTTACTCTTAAAGCCGCAAAGATCTCTAAGCTGCCCATCTGTTTCAAGCAAACCATATTCAAGTGGAAAAGTAAAGATAAAAGCTAAGGATTTTACCCACTTGAAGTTTGTATTGGGCGGTAATGGCCTTGGGATAGGTGTTTCCAGTGGTTCTGTAAGCTCTACTCCCTTGTTTTCCTCTGTGAATTCCTCCACTTCCTTGCAAACTTCTTCAAATTCGACCATGTCTTGATTAAAGTCCTTGATTTCTTCCTCATCATCACTCAAGTCATAAGTTGGAGGTTGAGAAAAATCTACCTCCATATCACCTTCGTATTCACTTGGGTAAGATTTGTCAGGCTCAAGGAGTTCAGTTGCGGATGCAAGTTCATTACTAGGAGATCTTGATTCATGATCATCAATGCTAAGGGAATCAGCTTCTTGGTCTGTTCCACCCAATTCTTCATAAGGTATATGCCTTGGAGGTTGTGCAATATCCTCCTTAGCATCAAATTCAAGCTTCTTGGCGGAATCCTGTACAGTTCTCGATTCCCATGGAGGTTCAGCATCTCCTAAATCTTCAACCACTTCTTCCTCTGTAACTATTATGGCTTCCTCCACTTGTTCCAGTATAAAGCCATGTTCCTCATTGTCCACCAAAGTTTCTAGTGTCTTCTTCATGCTACACTCTTCTTTTGATTCTCCACATGCAGCCACGGGAGTACTTTAAGTGCTCAGATGTTGGAAAGCTAATTTATTTACTACCTCGGTTAAGGCAGTCGTGAATTCCAGTACATCCCTTTGCATCTTCGCTTGTCCTTGAAGAAGAACACGAAGGGTGTCATCCATTGGAGATTAGGGTGGATATGAGGGTTCATTGGTTGGGAGAGAGGGCTCAAAATACGGAGGTGGTTCTTCTTGATAAGGATATGGAGATGGTGAATATTGATGTGGTGGTTCTGGGGAGTAATTGGATTGGAGTTGGGGTGGATATGGGTTAGGGTCATCTAGAGGTGTTTGGTTGTAAGGGGCTTGTGAGTATGGTGGTTCACAGCTATGTTAAGGAGGTGGGTCATAGGTATATGATGGGGGTCCACCATATCTATCGTCTTTGTATGCACCTCGGAATGGCTCTTAACTATAGCAGTTTGGTGGGTGTTGGTTGTTGCGAAAGGGTCCACCATAACAATTTTTTTGGCATGCATAGTAGGATGGTCTTTGTCTGTGGTATTGTGGAAGGTGTTGCTGCCGGAAGGGTTGATCAGATCCTCGTGGCTCCTTCCATCTCTGATTGTTTTGATCTTGATGCATGTTCCTGTTATAATTTCCATTCCTTGCAACAACATTGGAACCAAACTCAAAGCGATAGGGGTGAGAATTCATAGTAAATAATAAAAATTAAAAATAAAAACAAATAAACAGGTAAAAGAAAATAGTTACAATAACCAATAATAAGGCACACAGTTGCAACTCCCCGGCAACGGCGCCATTTTTGACGAACGGATTTTCTATCAGTAAAAAAATTCACAAATATAATCGCGTTGTAAGTATAGTTTCTAAACCAACAGAGAATCCTTTCGTGCAAAAGTTTTGGTTGTCACAAGTAACAAACCCCTGATAAAATTTATAACCGAAGTATTCAAATCTCGGGTTGTCTTCTCAAGGAATTGCAGGAAAGTATGATTTATTATTGGTTATGCAAAGGTATATTTTGGGGTTTTGAAAAATTTTGAACAAGTAATTTAATTGATACGAAAAATAAATTAATAATTAATAAAACTCTTGGCAATGTATGAGAATTAGAAGTCCTATCCTAGTTATCCTTATCAACGGTGATGAGAACTAGGTTTTAATCCCACTTAGTTAACCTTTACTAAAGAAAGGAAGGTCAAGTGGACTAATCAATTTGATCCTCAGGTCCTAGTCAATTCCTAAGGAAAGACTAGAGTTATTGGAATTCAAATTAATTAGCAAAAATAACAATTATCAATCACGATGAGTTTGATAACTCAAGAGTCTCCAATTAATCAATGAAAGCCAAGATTATAAAGAGCTAAATAAAAATCATAAATCTAAAATACCTCAATTGTATTAATAAAAGAAAATCAATCTAAACATAAAGAGTTCATAAGCCAAATTGGTAACATAAGTCAGATACGAATAAAAGCATTAGAATAAATAAAAATATAAAAGGAATATTGAACCTGATAAAAAGTTGAAATCCTAAATCCTTTAAGAGGAATCCTAATCCTAAAACCTAAGAGAGAGGAAAGAACTTTTCTCTCTAAAAACTACATCTAATCCTAAAATTAAGTATTATGAATGTATGATGTGTTCGTCTTCGTCCCTCTTTTGATTCCTCCATTCTCTAACTTATATTCTGTGTTTCTGGTTTGGATTTGGGCCGAAAAGAGGGTCCAAAAATTGCTGGGGGCGTTTTCTGTAGATTCCTGTATGTGGCGTCTGTCACGCGTTCGCGTGGGTCACGCGTTCGTGTCATCTGGGAGTTTTCCTTGTCACGCGTACGCATCGGTTACACGTACGCATCATTTGTGTTCTGCTCACGGTGCGCGTCCACATCAGTCACGCGTTTGCGTCACTGCATTTTTGCGCTAGGCACGCGTTCGCGTCGTCCATGCGTTCGCGTCGCTGCCTTTTCTTCAAAACTCCATTTTTTGTGCTTTTCTTCCATTTTTGTATGTTTTCTTTCTGTTCTTTAAGCCATTCCTGCCTTATGAGATCTGAAAATACTTAACACACAAATCACGGCATCGAATGGTAATAAAGGGTAATTAAAATTAATATTTTTAAAGCATAGGAAACATGTTTTTCACATATATCATAAAATAAGGGAGGGAAAGTAAAACCATGCAATTTACATGAATAAGTGGGTGAATGATTGAATAAATCACTTAAATTGAGCACCAAATACATCATAAAATATGGGTTTATCATATACCCCAGAATAGGGGATGGTTTGTTGGATTTCTTGGTTCAGCAAAAGATCAAAGACCGGGATGTATCTCTATGTCCGCGGTGCAATGCTGTTTTTGATGCTGAAGTAGCAGCAATTTTTGAAAAGGAAAGGATGAAGAAGGAATTGGCTCATAGAGAAGAGCAAGCACGCCAGAGGCAGCCAATTAGGCGTTTGGAGGGTTCTAGTTCAAAGACCCCTCAAGAAAATGTATCTACACCTTTAAGCCATTCTCAGGCCATAGGTGTTCAGTGGATTAGGAATTGCCAAGAATTCCAGAGGCGCCATCATTTATATCGACGTAATCCACAGTGGGGGCATCGAGCACCTTCTCGAAATCAGTATTCCTACTATCGAGGTCGTGCCAGAGGTTATCCATGTGGAAGTGGAGGAAGGAGAAGTTTTAATCAGAACAAGAAACTTTCGATTGAGTCAGGCAAGGAGCTAAGCAAGGGGGCAACGCCTTCTGTGCATTCTTTAATTGTTTTCCCTTCTGATGGAGAAACTTATCCTAAAGAGATTCCATCACCTGCGAAGATGGAAAAGGGCAAAGCAATAGCCCAATCTTCTGGAATTGATAAAAACAAAGATGTTGATGTCGATGAAGAATATTTCGATGAAGGTGATGATGACATGGTTGGGACAATTTCGATCATTCCAACCAAATATTTGGGGGAGTATGAAGGTGACCCCAATGAAGATTACGATTCGGAGGATGAGGAAGCTTTTTCCTTTATCAGAATCGAGGACGAGCCGGGTTATTTTTTATGGCCTACTGAAAAACAAATGTCTCATCTCTGCCCACTTCATATAACAACTACCTTGAGTGGGATAAAGGTAAATAAAGGTCTGATTGATGGTGGGGTTGCAATTAGTTTATTGCCAGAGAGGATGTTAATCAATGTAGGAAAGCATCCTGACGATTTAATCCCTACAAACATTGCTGTGACGAATTTCAGTGGGACTTTGACCCCGACCAGAGGATTGGTTACTTTGACTGTGAAGGTCGGCTCGTCTGAGCGTAATACTGTCTTTGTGGTGGTTCCTTCAAGAGCAAGTTATAATACTTTGTTGGGGTGAGATTGGATCCACGGTGTGGGGCCGTACCTTCTATTGTGCATCAGAGCGTGCTCCTATGGACTAAGGAGGGAAAACCTGAAACCATCAAGGCAGATTCGAATTTATATGTCGAACAAATGCATGTCGATTTCAGGATTTATAATCGTAAGTTAAAGCCCTTAAATGTTGATAGATCACTGAGCTCTTATAATTGTGAAGGGTGCTATTTGTCCTCAGAAGGTCTGTCGGCAAAGTTACGCTATCCAGAATTGGATTTGGAGCCAACTGGTTGGGATTGTCTTTCTTGAAGACTTTGGAGTAAATTCTCTATGGACCAGGTTGAAGAAGTTTCTGATTACCTGGTAACATTACATAATTATTTAAATAATTCTCAGTTACTAGAAAATAAAGTTAGTTCTGCTGATGAAGTTGAATCACATAGGGTTAGTAATACTAGTAGTTATAATGTGTCTGATTTGACATCCTTAGTCGAATTTAGTTATGATTTCCCTACTTCTTGTAATATAAGTAATGATGCAAGCCGGACTGCTCGATTTAATAGCAGAGGCTTATTATGCAGAAAGTAAAAATAATGATGTTTTTATCCATGATCAAGTCTCTTCTGTTTCTGATAATTCTATTGATTTCACTTTTGATTGCATTTATAATCTCGAACCATTGGGTTTTGAAAAATACTCAGTAAATGATGATGATTATTATAAAGGGTTTGAATCTCAAGATTCCTTAGAAGAAATTAATTTAGGGGCTTCTGATGATGTTCGAATTACATATATTTGTAAAGATCTTATTGATCCTTTTTGAACTGAACTCTTTAATCTTTTACATGAGTTTAAAGATTGTTTCGCTTGGGATTATCATGAGATGCCTGGTCTCGATCGTTCACTAGTGAAACATCGATTAGCATTGAAACCTAATGCTTGACCTATGAAACAGACTCCAAGATGATTTGCTCCTGAAATTAATATAAAGATTGAAGAAGAAATCGAACATTTGATCAAAGCAAAATTTATTTGAACTGCAAGCTATGTTGAATGGGTGTCGAGTATTGTCCCTGTTATGAAGAAGAATGGAAAGTTGAGAGTATGCATCGATTTTTGATATTTGAATAATGTTACTCCGAAAGATGAATATTTTATGCCTATTGCAGATATGTTAATCGATTCTGCAGCAGAAAATGAAATACTTAGTTTCATGGATGGTTATTCTGGATACAACCAAATTTTCATTGCAGAAGATGATGTGGCTAAAACTGCTTTTCGTTGTCCTAGGGCATTGGGTACGTATGAATGGGTAGTTATGCCTTGAAAAATGCGGGAGCAATATATCAACAGGCAATGAATGCTATTTTCCATGAGTTTATTGGAAAATTTATGGAGGTGTATATCGATGACATTATGGTTAAATCGATTTCGGTAAGCCAACACATTGATCATCTAAGGAAAGCATTCCTTACTATGAGAAAGAAAGGTTTAAAAATGAATCCTTTAAAATGTGCTTTTGGTGTGTCAGCTGGAAATTTTTTGGATTTTGTTGTTCATAAAAAAGGAATTGCCATTGATAAAAATAAAGCAGATGCAATATTGGCATTGTCTGCACCAAAATCGAAGAAAGAGGTGCAGTCATTTTTAGGTAAAGTGAATTATCTTCGAAGATTCATTTCGAATCTTTCGGATCGAACTAGGGTGTTCGCACCTTTAGTGAAATTAAAAAATAACTCACATTTTGAATGGACAACGGAGCATCAATTGGCGTTTGATTCGATTAAAACTTATTTGTCTCAAGCCCCGATTATGGCAAATGTTCGACCATTTAAACCTTTAAAGTTATATATTGCGGCATCTAAAGATACTATAGGGTGTATGCTAGCCCAAGATGATGAAAATGGGCAAGAACGAGTGGTTTATTACCTTAGCCGAATATTAACTGATATCGAAATAAGGTATTCTCCAATCGAAAAATTGTGTTTGTCTTTATATCGTGCTTGTATGAAATTAAAATGTTATATGGTGGCCAAGACGGTGAAAGTTATAGCACAAACTGACCTAATTAAGTATATGTTAAGGGGACGTTTGGGGAAATATATGCTGGCATTGACGGAATTTGATTTACAATATGTTCCAGCCAAGGCTGTGAAAGGACAGGTCATTGCAGATTTTCTTGTGGACAATTCGAAAGATTTGAATGACCAGGGGGCAAATATAATCGAGGTAAAAATTGATTATTGGAAGTTATATTTTGATGGGTCAAAATATAAAGATGGTGCAAGAGTTGGAATTTTAATTGTTTCACCAGAAGGAATCTTGTCGAAATTTCTATTTGAAATAAAATATCCCTGTTCGAATAATGAGGCAGAGTATGAAGCATTAATTTTAGGCCTTGAAATTTTGATTAGTAAAGGGGTCTCAGAAGTTCAGATATTAGGGGATTCCTAGTTAGTTTTGAAGCAGTTATCCAAAGAATTTAAATGTAATAATGAGAGCTTACAGAAGTATTTGACAACCGCTTGGGAATTGTTAACTTCTTTTCAAAAAGTCTCTTTGGTTCATATTCCAAGGATTCAAAACGAAATAGCTAATGAATTAGCCCAAATTGCTTCAAAGTATAAAATTGGCTCGGGGACTCTTGAGTCTTTAATAGGTATTCATCAGATTTTAGTGCCTGCAAGTGAAAGAGAAGTTTTATGTGTTGATGAATGAGAGAATATTGATTGGAGGAAGCTTATTGCTCAATACTTAAAAGAACCTAATATTCCAGTTGATAGAAAGATAAAATTGCGGGCAATGAATTTTGTTTTAATGGCTGATGAACTATATAAGAAAGGTATCGATGGGAGCTTATTGAGATGTTTAGGTCAGAATGATCAAAACATTGCTTTGGGTGAAGTTCACAATGGAATATGTGGTGCTCATCAGGCTGGAAAGAAAATAAAATGGGTATTATATCGAAATCATGTTTATTGGCCGTCCATGATAAAGGATTGTATTGATTATGCGAAGGCATGTTAGGAATGTCAGAAACATGGTTCGATACAACAAATCCCAGCGGATGAATTACATTAGATAATAAAGCCATGGCCATTTAGAGGTTGGGCTCTGGATTTGATTCAATTGATCCACCCTTCTTCATCAAAATAACACAAGTTTATTTTAGTAGCTATTGATTATTTCACAAAATGGGTTGAAGCAGTTCTGCTAGTAGAAGTTGGTCAAAGTGAAATAATAGACTTCGTTGAGGAACATATTATCCATCGATTTGGAATTCCTCAGACGTTAAGTACTGACCAAGGAACTATGTTTACTGGCCAGCGAATTAAAAGTTTTGTGGCTTCGAGAAGCATTAATATGGTTACTTCAACTCCTTATTATGCACAGGCTAATGGGCAGGTGGAGGCAACAAATAAGATATTGATAAGCTTGATTAAAAAGCATATCGAAAATAAGCCTCGAACATGGCATGATTATAATCGTCGAATCCAGAAAAAGGCTTTTAATGTAGATGAATTGATTTTGAAAGTTATTTTGCCAATGGAAAAGAAATCGAGATTTCTTGGTAAGTGGTCCCATACATGGGAAGGCCCATTCCAAGTAATTAGAACATATTCTGGAAATGCTTACCAGATTAAAGATATTGAGTCAGGAAGAATAATTAATTCAGTTAATGGAAAATACTAGAAGCAATACTACTGTTGGCAAAATTAGAAATTTAACATACATATGTCTAGAAAAGATGTAGGCTGTTACAAAAAATGAGATGAGCAATAAAAAAGGAATTCAAGGTGCCACTAGTTTTGCCAAATCGAAGCGTAGTTTTGCCCTTTTGTTATCCAGAATTGAAAGCACTTTAATTTGTTTGAACTTGCCAGCTTGGATTTTCTCGAGTTGATTTTCATATTCTCCCCGTTTGGTATCAATTGAAACAAGCTCTTGAATAAGGTGATGTTGATCTTGTTGGGCTACTGCTAGAGGTTTGGCTATGGTGGCTCGACTTTGGCGTATGGTGGCAAGTTGTTCCTGAATCTGAATTAATTCTGCTTTGAGTCTTGCTTCTTCTTGATCATGAAAAGCTTGAACAGAAGTAGCATGGGAGATTCTTAGATCAAATTCCTCACGAGAAGCTTGGATTGGTTGAGCAGTTGCAAGATAATTTTCTATATTAGATTTGGCTGTGGCTTCTTCATTTTTAATTTCTTGGAGTTGAAACTGAGATGCGACGCTCTCATTGAGAAGTTGTTTGAATTCTTGAATTGAGGCAGAATGTGGTGTGTTAGTTGGGAGTTCAAAAGAAGAATTCAAAAGATCAGCCAAGAGTTTGTTGAGAATTGGATCATTAAGCAATATGGTAGGTGGATGATCCAAGAGCTTGATGAGTGATCGAAGTTGTTCCCGAGTGTCAAGATCAAATTCGATTGAAGGCCTTGATGTAACAGGTCTTGAGATTGCTGGTACAGGCACTGGAATTTTATTTTCTTGGATAACTTTATTTAAGACAGAAATCAAGTTGTCCAAGGAAGCACTTGTAGGGGTGGTAGAAGCACTCGCTGTTCCAAGCCTTGACCCAGGAGGAGTTTGAAGATTAGCTTGGAGTGAAGGACTAGGTTGCAACTCTGGAGGAGTTTCTAAGACCTTGGATCGGGAGGAATCTGAATTGGTGGTGTCAGCAGCTTTAGAAGCAGAATTGGAGTCTGGGACTGTTTAGTTTTCTGCAGAGAATGCAGCTTGATTGTCTGGTGAAATTGACTCAAGTATATGAGTTCCTTCTGGAGAATGTTGCAAGGAATTTGTTGTTGGTTCAATCACCCGTGTTGTATGGAAAGAAGGTGGAAAACCGGCTGGAATTTATTGAAGGGACCCTGTGAATTGAATCAAATCATGCGATGTGAAATGCTCTGGGTCATTTTGTTGTTGCAAAGTTGGTTGATTAAGAGCCCCATCAGATGAAGTCGAATAGGCAACATTAATGGGCTAGTACAAAAGGTACACAGTTATAAATTTAAAATTTATTTCAAAGTTTAGTAAAATGTGTGTAAAGATAATTGTGTTACCTGAGGAAGTCTGAATCTTCGTACTAGTTGAGAGTCAGGGTCAGAATCGGCTGCATCTTCTGATTGGGAGGAGACAGCAAGAGTGTCCTTGTTGGTTGGTTCACTTTCATCAGCGCTTTCGCTTGATGATGGCAGTACTAACTGATAAAAGTACAAAAGTAATTATGGTTAAGAAAATACAATTTGAATATCATTTTGAGTTCAAAGGAAGAGTCATGAATAGAAGAGTTACTCTTCGAGAAGTTTTGGTAGGAGTCCTTCTGCTCTTATGTGGTGGTGGTCGAGCAGTATCAGCTTTCCTTTTGTGAGTTCTTTTTGAGGAACTCTCAGTCACAGCCATTCGAACAGTAGTTTGTTGAATTTCTTCTAAGGTATGAGTGTACCTCAAATAATAAGAAGCCCACCATTCGAAACAAGACTTGGTGATGAATGAACTGTGTTCATAAATCAAGAAGTTGAAGCAGTCTCTTCGTTTTTGATTTTTTAGGAGACAAGTATTGAAATCTTCTTGAGATAACAGAGTGATGTAACAGAATGGTTCACTGTGTCGGGGCTGTGGTGTTGGGATAGCTTGAGAAAATCCCAGTTGTCTAGGGGTTAAGTAAGGAGCGTACAGGGTTATCTTAAACTTTTCTTTTCTGTACTGTGGCAACCCTATTGGTATCACCTGAACAGCCAACAGGTTTGCCCAAGTTCGATTTGCGAGTTCATTTTCCTCATTAATATTTAGGAAGAGTAAATGATCAAGCCAAGCAGGGCCGCGATTGCGATGTAAAAAGGGAGTAAAATTGACTTGATCGTTATCGAAATCTTTGCAAGAATGAAAGAGGGAGAAAACAGCCCAGAATCTGTCTTCATCTAATTGAGTGTTTGGAAATTTTGGTTTATAATTGGACAAACAAAAACCTTCAATGTATTGTTTTCAGTACTGCCACCTTCAGGTTTTGTCATAAAATTTTCAAAAATGGCATTGAGCCATAATTGAAGGAGCCAGAGTGGACCTCCTGTATTGATTATTTTATTGTCTCGGAGGTCACAGACAAATTGACCAAGTTCTTCAAAAATGTGCCCCAGAAGAAGCTTGGCCAAGTTGAAAGCTTTCTCTTCATGTAAGAGAGCAGCCAGGGGAAGGAAAAGCTTTGACATTTGTACACTTCGAGAACAGAACAAGATTGCATTTAATCAGTAAAACAATAAGGCTACATGTTCACTGTCTGTGATCTCTATACTATCTTCACCCATGTTGTGGGCAATGAATTCACTGTAACAAGTGTTGAAGACAACATTGTATTGATGCTTAGATTGCATGTCAGGGGTACAATCTGGAGAATTTATTGGGAGTTCTGTAATGGCAACTATATCGAGGAGAGACATTCCGATCATTCCACAAGGAAGGTGGAAGTTGTTTGTTGTTCTATTCCAGAAACAAGTCACCGCCCCAATCATCCAAGGGTATGTAGTGAGTGAAAAATGAGAAAACCTTAGTAGTTCTTGTATTCCTAGGGCTCCCCAGATAGCACTCTTTGTGGGCTCAAGGCGTTGGTACCAAGTTGTGAAATCGAACCCTCGAGGATTGATTTTTGGATTGTTTCGAAAGGGTTTTTTGTTGATGAAATGAGAGATGTTGAAAGCTTGGTTTATTAGTAAATCCTCCCCTTCAGCATTTGGGAAGAAAGAGAGTTTTTTGTTTGCTCTATCAAGAGTCTCAATTGGTCCAAGGAAGCAGTGTGTATCTGCGCCGATTGTGAAGGGGATTAAGATTCCGGTGTTGTTAACCTGTAAATGGGGATCGTCAATGATTTCATCATTGATTTGATTAAGAATGCGAAGAGCCGGCGGAGATGGCGGTGCTATTACATGACCTTTACCCTTATCTTGAGTAGTGGCATGAGAAGAGGAACCAGCCATTGTCAAAGAAAAGAAAGGAGGTTGAAGGTTGAGAATTTTGTGAAGAAATTCTTGGTGTAGAGAAAATTCAGAGAACGATGAGGTTCCAGAAATTTGAACAAAGGAGAAAGTGATGAACTTAAAGTATCACTGTAGCCGTTACTGTGGAAGGAATGCAAATAAAGGTAACTTCGCGAGGAAGATGAAGTGGTAGAGAGAGAAATAGCAAGTTTTGGAAGACATGTTGAGTGGGTAAGTAGTAATAGGGAGTTTAAATGACAATTATTACTGATTTAAAAACTGACGTCTTTTGGATTAAGTGTTTTATTCTTCGATAATGTTATCGAAGGCAACCACATTAATCCAATGGGGCAATTTGTTGATCAAAAAATATTTTCGATAAGAGTGAATTGATTCGGAATGAGTCAGGTATGGTTTCTCGAGAAGATATACGCATGAGCACGAGGTTAGAAGTAATTGGCACTAATTTGGATTTCGATTGTTTTGTTAATCGAGTAGGTCTGATTGAATAGGAGATTCGATTCGAGAAATTGAGTAAGGTCTTCGATGAGCTGGTCGAATAGTCATAGAAGTGGGAAAGTTAGTGGTTTCTATTTACACGAGGAAATCATGGAGAATATTTACAAACACGCGGCGGGAACGGTTACCAAGAGGGATTGCATTTCAAATTTTTAATTTTGTATTTAATTGTAATTAATTGTAAATTAATTGTCAATTATGTAAGACTAGTCTATAAATACTAAGAAGTGTTAAGGAATAAGGGTTGGAACTTTTACTCAGAAAAAACACTCAAGCACACTCACATCCCAGTGAATTCCTGAGTCTGTGATCGAGTTAACTTTTTTATAGGGTTCCTTCCATCTTCTTCATTCTTTTAATTTACTTTTTTGTAAATTTCACATTTCAAGCAATTTTATTATTCCAAGTGTTTTTTATTCTTCATTGTTCATTTTATCTTTCTGCGCTTTAAATTTCTATGTCGAAGTCCTTCGATCTAATCAAAGGCATTTTATTGTTTTCCTTTAAATTCCAATGCAAGTTATTTTTTATGTGCAAGCAATTTTCTTGTTGAAAACTTTATTTCTTTTTATTATCTCTTCAGTTTACAAGGTTTAACTTATCTTTTTCTCAAAACTTATCTAATGAAAGACACTTTGATGCACTTTAGAAGAACTGGTACCTGCAAAGAGGAGTAGGTTTCGCTCCCAGACCACTAGATATTGAACCACCATCGATTTGCGAAAAATCGACAAAACAGATATAAATAAATTTTAAATTTGTAAAAAAAATAAAAACAAACAATATTCCTAAGTGATGTGTACGTGTTCAGTGAAAGAATTATTGAGTTTCCTAATATAGTTAATAGGTCGATTGTTTCTAAAAGTATTTGAATTACGAATTTTCAACGTATAATTCCAAAACATGGTAATCGCAACTTATATGGCAAATGATTCAATGGTCCCAGAACGTTTGGACCATTAAATGGTCCCAGAATAAAACATATTTTTTAAATTTTTTTAATAACTGCTAAATAGTCCTTATTTAATTTTAATTACAAATTAACCCCATATATTTTATTTTATCATAAAAACTATTTTTTATTTTATAAATTATTATTTCATCATTAATCTATTATGTTTATTAACAATCAAAAACAAAAACAATAACGAATTAGATCTTCCGTTGATCATAATAAACTTTTTGGCTATTTCAATCAATTAAAAGATTATATTTGATCTGTGACGTTCGTCCAGGGTTGTGAAATTGTGTTTCTTTGAAAATCAATCGATTGGATTAACAAAACAATCGATTGAATTTCAGGTTTCCCATAACTCAATCGATTCGACTACAGGTTGTTATCACAAAACAATCGATTGAAAATTGCAAGGCAACATGTTTTCACAAAAATCAATAGATTGGTCATATTACCCAATAGATTGAACGATGACTAAAATGTGGGTTTTTAATAATTCAATCAATTGCTTATACTATCCAATCGATTGAATGCTTCAAAACAACCTGAGGTCTCACAATTCAATAGATTGGTTATGTTACCCAATCGATTGAAAGCTTCAAAGCAACTTGAGGTCTCACAATTCAATCGGTTGGTTGTCTTACCCAATCGATTGAAGTTTGTACGTGTTTTCCAATTCAATCGATTGGTATGAGAATTCAACCGATTGGGAAGTGATGTAAATGTGTTTTTTTCTGCATTCAATCGATTGGTAATGTAATCCAATCGATTGAAATTTAAAATTTTCTATCTATTAAACCCAAACCATGCGTATTCACTCTCTCCCCGTTTTAAAACATCATAACACTATTTCTGCACCTCTCTCCTCTCTCTAAAATCCAGAAAGCTCCTCTCTTCTTCTTCTCCAATCTCACCAACATCCACTCCAAACTACATACATATTATTAATCCTCATCCAAATCCTTACAAAACTGATGAGCGGATATTTTATACGCTTTTTGGGGTTAATTTCATATAGTTTTTAGTATGTTTTAGTTAGTTTTTAGTTTATTTTCATTAGTTTCTAGGCAAAATTCATATTTCTAGACTTTACTATAACTTTGTGTGTTTTTCGGTAATTTCAGGTATTTTCTGGCTGAAATTGAGGGAGCTGAGCAAAAATCTGATTCGGCTGAAAAAGGACTGCTGATGTTGTTGGATTCTGACCTCTCTGTACTCGCAATGGAATTTCTAGAGCTACTGGAGTCCAAATGACGCGCTTCAAATTGCGTTGGAAAGTAAACATCCAGGGCTTTCCAGCAATATATAATAGTCCATACTTTGCTCAAGGATAGATGAC
>NC_029788.2:30705785-30743333 GCF_000816755.2 Arachis ipaensis
GTATCTCGTGACATTTTAGATCTGAACTTTGTACCTTTTGATGGCATGGGTCTCTAAATTCCATTGTTGGGGGTGAGGAGCTCTGTTGTGTCTCGATGAATTAATGCAAGTATTTCTGTTTTCCATTCAAACATGCGTGTTCCTATCTAAGATATCCATTCGCACTTCAATATAAATGTGATGAACGTGACAATCATCATTATTCCTCCACGAACGCGTGCCTGACAACCACTTACGTTCGTAGAATGAATGAATATCTCTTAGATCTCTTAATCGGAATCTTCGTGGTATAAGCTAGATTGATGGCAGCATTCAAGAGAATCCGGAAAGTCTAAACCTTGTCTGTGGTATTCCGAGTAGGATTCAGGGATTGAATGACTGTGATGAGCTTCAAACTCACGAGTGCTGGGCGTAGTGACAGACGCAAAAGGATAGTAAATCCTATTCCGGTACGATTGAGAACCTGCAGATGATTAGCCGTGCGGTGACAGCGCACCTGGACCCTTTTCACTGGAAGGATGGATGGTAGCCATTGACAACGGTGATACACCAACACATAGCTTGCCATAGGAGGACATGCGTGCGTGAATCAAAAACAGAGGAAAGCAGAATTTCAGAAGACAAAGCATCTCCAAAACTCCAACATATTCTCCATCATTGCATACAAGTATAATTTGTGTTCTGCCCTTTTATTCCTTGCAATCAAATTTGATAAGTGAATTATTTTATTGTTTTCCTGACTAAGAGTTACAAGATAACCATAGATTGCTTCAAGCCAACAATCTCCGTGGGATCGACCCTTACTCACGTAAGGTATTACTTGGATGACCCAGTGCACTTGCTGGTTAGTTGTGCGAATTTGTGAAGAACTGTGATTTCCAATTTCGTGCACCAAGTTTTTGGCGCCGTTGCCGGGGATTGTTTGAGTTCGGACAACTGACGGTTTATTTTGTTGCTTAGATTAGGAAAAATTTTTCTTTTTGGTTTAGAGTCTTTTATTATTTATACCTTGTTAAAACACTTTAAATTTATAGCTCAATTAGCTAGAGCGTGGTGCTTATGTTCTTAGTAATTGGCTATCCTATTTTTAAAATCTTTTTCAAAAATAATTTTTCTTTGAATAAATCTTGTGCCAAACTTTAAGTTTGGTGTTTTCTTGTTGATTTTTCTTTGTTTTTGAAAATTTTAGTTTGGTTTTCTAAAAATTTTAAGTTTGGTGTTCTTTCTTCATGTTCTTGTGCTCTTGTGAGTCTTCAAAGTGATCTTGAGTTTTCCTTGTGTCTTGATCTTAAAATTTTTAAGTTTGGTGTTCCTTGGTGTTTTCCCTCCAAAATTTTCGAAAATAAGGAGCATTAGATCTAAAAAATTTTAAATCTTGTGCTATCTTATTGTTTTTCTCTCTCCTCTTTAAATTCAAAAATATCTTCTCTCTCTATTTTAAAGCAAATTTTCGAAATTTACCTTTAAAATTCAGATTTTTATTTCAAAATTTAAAACCTTTTTCAAAAATCATCATATCCTTTTCAAAATTTCCTAACCACTCTCTCTCTCCTCATTTTTTTCGAAAATCTTCACCCATTTTTATTTATTTTAATTTATTTTGTTTTCAAAATAAATAAATAATTAAATAAATAAAAATATTTTTCTTCTATTTTACATCATCTCCCTTTCTCCATCATGGACCTCAGCTCATTATCATGGTACAGCAAAGTTGCCAGTATTCCGGTCTTCCACAAGAAGAACCTACAGAGTATCTGGCACAGTTTTTACAGATTGCTGACACAGTACATGATAAAGAAGTAGATCAGAATGTCTACAGATTATTACTGTTTTTATTTGCTGTAAAAGACCAAGCTAAGAGGTGGTTAAATAACTAACCTAAGGCCAGCATAAGGACATGGAAACAGCTGACAGAAAAATTCCTGAATCAATACTTTCCTCCAAAATGGATGACACAGCTAAGGCTGGACATCCAAGGCTTTAAACAAGGAGATAATGAATCTCTTTATGATGCCTGGGAGAGATACAGAGAGATGCTACGAAAATGCCCCTCTGAAATATTTTCAGAGTGGGTTCAGTTAGACATCTTCTACTATGGGCTTGCAGAAAGAGCTCAGATGTCTCTAGATTACTCAGCTGGTGGATCTATCCACATGAGAAAGACAATTGAAGAAGCTCAAGAGCTCATTGATACAGTTGCCAGAAATCAGCATCTGTACCTAAGCAATGACCCTTCCATGAAAGAAGAGGTTAAAATAGTAACTGCTGAACTCAGTCCTGTAAAACAAACTACTGAATTCAATCAGCAATTGGACTTTCTAACAAAGCAGTTAGCCAAATTCAAGGATAGACTACAAGAGACAAGGATGGCTAATATAAATATGGAAGAACAATTGAAGCAAACAAAGCAGCAGCTGTCAAAACAAATAACAGAAGAATGCCAAGCAGTTCAATTAAGAAGTGGGAAGACATTAAATACCCCACCTCAAGGCAGCAAGAAGCCAAGAAATGAGCAAACCACCCAAAATCCACCTAAGGACAGTAAGAGCCCAGGAAAAAATAATTCTGGCGCTAAAACACCAGAAATTGGGTGGAAGGCTGGAGCTGAACGCCCAGACCATGCTCAGGACTGGCGTTCAACACCAGAAACAAGCAAGGATCTGGCGTTGAACGCCCAAAAGAAGCACAGTTCTGGCGTTCAGACGCCAGGAACAGATGAGGAGCTGGCGTCTATACGAACTCTCATTGATGTCCAACAGGGGGAAATAACCCTGAGAGTCAATGAGGATGAGTTTAAGTTGAATGTTGTCAAAGCCATGCAGCATCCAGACACATCAAAAGACTGCATGAAAGTTGATCTTATTGACTTTTTGGTAGAAGAGATCAACATTGCTTAGAGTCTCGAATCAGAGTTGGAAGACATCTTTAAAGATGTTCAGCCTGATTTGGAGGATTCAGAGGAAATGAAAGAGCCTCTGAAATTTCCTCTGGAAGAGAAAAAACCTCCTAAACCCGAGCTCAAATCATTACCACCATCCCTAAAATATGCATTTCTGGGAGAAGGTGACACTTTTCCAGTGATCATAAGCTCTGCTTTAAATCCACAGGAAAAGGAAGTACTGATTCAAGTGCTAAGGACACACAAGACAGCTCTTGGGTGGTCCATAGGTGACCTTAAGGGCATAAGCCCAGCTAGATGCATGCACAAAATCTTATTGGAGGATAATGCTAAACCAGTGGTTCAACCACAGAGGCGGCTAAATCCAGCCATGAAGGAAGTGGTGCAGAAAGAGGTCACCAAATTACTGGAGGCAGGGATTATTTATCCTATTTCTGATAGCCCCTGGGTGAGCTTTTTCAAAAATCGCAAAACCTCTGAGCAATCTGCTAGCTGCTGACACGCCATTTATGTTTGACACAGAGTGTCTGCAGGCGTCTGAAATGCTGAAAGCCAAGCTGGTCACAGCACCAGTTATTTCTGCACCAGACTGGACATTACCATTTGAGCTAATGTGTGATGCTAGTGATCACGCATTGGTGCAGTATTGGGACAGAGGCATGACAAGCTTCTGCATGTCATTTATTATGCTAGCCGCGTTTTAAATGATGCCCAGAAAAATTACACAACCACAGAAAAATAATTGCTTGCAGTGGTTTATGCCATTTACAAGTTCAGATCATACTTAGTAGGATCAAAAGTGATTATGTATACTGACCATGCTGCTCTTAAATATCTACTCACAAAGCAGGATTCAAAACCCAGGCTCATCAGATGGGTGTTGCTTCTGTAAGAGTTTGATATAGAAATAAGAGACAGAAAAGGGACAGAGAACCAAGTGGCTGATCATCTGTCCCGGATCGAGCCAGTAGAAGGGACATCCCAACCCTCTCTTGAGATCTCTGAGACTTTTCCGGATGAGCAATTATTTTCCATTTAGGAAATACCATGGTTTGCAGACATTGTAAACTATAAAGCTGCAAGGTTCATACCCAAAGAGTACAACAGGCAACAAAAGAAAAAATTAATCACTGATGCAAAGTACTACTTGTGGGATGAACCCTATCTCTTCAAGAGATGTGCAGACGGAATAATCCGTAGGTGTGTGCCTAGAGAAGAAGCACAGAGGATCCTATGGCATTGCCATGGATCACAATATGGAGGCCATTTCGGAGGTGAGCAAACAGCCACCAAGGTCCTCTAATGTGGCTTCTATTGGCCCACACTCTATAGAGATTCCCGAAAGTTTGTACGTAACAGTGATAGTTGCCAAAGAGCTGGTAATCTGCCTCATGGTTACGCCATGCCTCAACAAGGAATCTTGGAGATTGAGTTGTTTGACATATGGGGAATTGACTTCATGGGACCTTTCCCATCATCATACTCAAACACTTATATTTTGGTGGAAGTTGACTACGTATCAAAATGGGTAGAGGCCATTGCCACACCCACCAATGATACTAAAACAGTGCTGAAGTTCCTCCAGAAATATATCTTCAGCAGGTTTGGGGTCCCTAGAGTACTAATCAGTGATGGGGGCACTCACTTCTGCAACAAACAGCTTTACTCTGCCATGGTCCGGTATGGGATTCGCCACAAGGTGGCAACTCCATATCATCCACAAACTAATGGGTCCCGGTGGAGGGGACCATATGTGATTACAAGTATATCACCATATGGTTATGTGGAACTTCAAGATATTGATTCTGATAAGAAGTTCATCATTAATGGACAGAGAATCAAGCACTATCTTGAAGGCAATATTGAGCAAGAGTGCTCAAGACTGAAGCTAAATTAAAAGCTCAGCAAGGTCCAGCTAAAGACAATAAAGAAGCGCTTGCTGGGAGCATCACTTCCTCTAAGCATTTTGCCCTATTCTTGATTTTATTTGTTTATATAAAGTTCATTGATACTAAGGTAAAGAGTCAATTGTATAAGTTTACAGGGTTATAGAAGGATTCTGCACACAAAACAGAGAAAAAGAGCTCACTGGCAAGAAAACGCCAGTAAAAGTCGGTTTTGGGCGTTCAACGTCCAAAAGAAGCATCCACTGGGCGTTGAACGCCAGTAAGGATAGCCATCTGGGCATTAAACGCCAGAAAGAAGCATCTTCTGGGCGTTGAACGCCAGAAAGAAGCTCCTTCTGGGCGTTTAACGCCAGATTTACAGCGTCCTGGGCGTTCAGAAAAACGCCCAGTGACAAAGGAGTTCCTGGCGTTCAACGCCAGAAAGAAGCAACAGCTGGGCATTGAACGCCCAGGAGAAGCAGCAGTTGGGCGTTGAACGCCCAAAACATGCAGCGTTTGGGCGTTCAAACGCCAGGATGGTGGGGAGGAGGTAAATTCGTTTTTTCTTCATATTTTTCATTTTAATATTAATTTTCATGTTTCAATTCATGATTTCTTGCATAAACATGTTACAAACCCTGATTTCTAAAATCCCTAATTTCTAAAAACCCCTCTTTAAAAATATTAAATGTATCTTAATCCATAAGCACAAATCCTTTTTTTTCAATCCAATTCAACTCTTTTTCAAAATTTTCAAAACAAATCTATCTCTTTTCATTCAAAAATCTTTTCAACTAATCAATATCTTTTTCAAATCTCCATATTATCTTTTTCAAAAATCCAATTTTATCTTTTTCAAATATCTTTCATATCTTTTCAATTTTAAATTATATCTTTTCTTATCATACTTATTTTTTTTTAAAATCATATCTTCTATCTTATCTTTCTCCCTATTTTCGAAAACCCCCCCTCCCTTTTAAAAACCTATACGGCCTCCTTCCTCTCATCCACCATCCTACACTAGCTCTCCTTCTATCCCTCTCCTTTCTTTTCTTTTGCTTGAGGACAAGCAAACCTCTAAGTTTGGTGTGTTTATCCGTGATCACTAAACCATACCCACTAAGATCATGGCTCCTAAAGGAAAATAACCCACTCCAAGAGGCAAGAAAGAGAGTTTTCCAAAACCACTTTGGAATCAAGGGAAGTTCTTAACTAAAGAACATTCAGACCATTATTACAAAATAATGGGTCTAAGACCAGTGATCCCGGAAGTTAGATTCGATCTGAAAGAAGACGAATATCCGAATATCCAGGAGCAAATTTGAATCAGGAACTGGGAGATCCTAGCTAATCCTGAAACGAAAGTGGGAAGGAATATGGTCCAGGAGTTCTATGCTAATATGTGGCAAACAGACAAGCAAAGACTATCTGGATCTGCTCTCTATGACTATCGGACCTTGGTCAGAGGAAAGATTGTTCATACCCACCCTGACAAGATCAGGGAGATCTTAAAGCTACCTCAGCTGAAAGATGATCCAGACTCCTTCAATAGGAGAATGATGAGAACAGACAAGGGCCTGGATAAGATTCTAGAGGATATATGTATCCCTGGAGCCAGGTGGACCACCAGCACGAAGGGTGTCCCAAATCAACTCAAAAGAGAAGATCTCAAACCAGTCACCAGAGGATGGCTGGACTTCATTGGGCATTCTCTGTTGCCCACTAGCAACCGTTCTGAAGTCACTATTAGAAGAGCAGTGATGATCCATTGCGTCATGATGGGAAAAGAAGTGGAAGTTCATCAACTGATTTCAACTGAATTTTACAAAATTGCAAACAAAAATTCCAAAGATGCCAGGTTGGTTTATCCAAGCATATCATTGGTTCCTCAAGAAGGAAACGCCACCATCACTAAGGTGGACTCATTCCTTGTTCTTACATTCTCTGTTTTTTGTTTTTTCTATGTTAAGTTCTTATCCATGTTTGTGTCTTATTACATGATCATTAGTAATTAGTAACTATGTCTTAAAGTTATGAATGTGCTATGAATCCATCACCTCTCTTAAATGAAAACGGTTTTAATTCAAAATAACAAGAAGTATATGAGTTTCGAATTTATCCTTGAACTTAGTTTAATTATATTGATTTGGTGACAATGCTTCTTGTTTTCTGAATGAATGCTTGAACAGTGCATATGTCTTTTGAAGTTGTTGTTTAAGAATGTTAAATATGTTGGCTCTTGAAAGAATGATGACAAGGAGACATGTTATTTGATAATCTGAAAAATCATAAAAATGATTCTTGAAGCAAGAAAGAGCAGCAAAGAACAAAGCTTGCAGAAAAAAAAAAGAGAAAAAAAATAGCAAAAAAAAAGAAGAGAAAAAGCAAGCAGAAAAAGCCAAAAGCTCTTAAAACCAAGAGGCAAGAGCAAAAAGCCAATAACCCTTAAAACCAAAAGGCAAGGGTAAATAAAAAGGATTCCAAGGCTTTGAGCATTAGTGGATAGGAGGGTCTAAAGGAATAAAATCCTGGCCTAAGCGGCTAAACTAAGCTGTCCCTAACCATGTGCTTGTGGCGTGAAGGTGTTAAGTGAAAACTTGAGACTGAGCGGTTAAAGTCAAGGTCCAAAGCAAAAAGAAGAGTGTGCTTAAGAACTCTGGACACCTCTAATTGGGGACTTTAGCAAAGCTGAGTCACAATCTGAAAAGGTTCACCCAATTATGTGTCTGTGGCATTTATGTATCCAGTGGTAATACTGGAAAACAAAGTGCTTAGGGCCACGGCCAAGACTCATAAAGTAGCTGTGTTCAAGAATCATCATACTGAAATAGGAGAATGAATAACACTATCTGCATTCTAATTTCCTATAGATGCCAATCACTCTGAGCTTCAATGGATAAAGTGAGATGCCAAAACTATTCGGAAGCAAAAAGCTACTAGTCCCGCTCATCTAATTAGAATCTGAGCTTCACTTAAAAACTCTGAGATATTATTGCTTCTTGACTTATTAGTAGTCTATTTTATTTATCTAGTTACTTGGGGACAAGCAACAGTTTAAGTTTGGTGTTGTGATGAGCGGATATTTTATACGGTTTTTGGGGTTAATTTCATATAGTTTTTAGTATGTTTTAGTTAGTTTTTAGTTTATTTTCATTAGTTTCTAGGAAAAATTCATATTTCTGGACTTTACTATGAGTTTGTGTGTTTTTCTGTAATTTCAGATATTTTCTAGCTGAAATTGAGGGAGCTGAGCAAAAATCTGATTCGGCTGAAAAAGGACTACTGATGCTGTTGGATTCTGACCTCTCTGCACTCGGAATGAAATTTCTGGAGCTACCGGGGTCCAAATGGCGCACTTCTAATTGCGTTGGAAAGTAGACATCCAGGGCTTTCCAGAAATATATAATAGTCCATACTTTGCTCAAGGATAGATGACGTAAACTGGCGTTCAACGCCAGTTCCATGTTGCAGTCTGGCGTCCAGCGCCAGAAACAAGTTACAAGTTGGAGTTCAACGCCAGAAACAGGTTACAACCTGGCGTTGAACACCCAAAACAGCCCATGCACATGAGAAGCTTAAGTCTCAGTCCCAGCACACACCAAGTGGGCCCCAGAAGTAGATTTCTGCACCATCTATCATAGTTTACTCATTTTCTGTAAACCTAGGTTACTAGTTTAGTATTTAAACAACTTTTAGAGATTTATTTTGTATCTCATGACATTTTAGATCTAAACTTTGTACCTTTTGACGGAATGAGTCTCTAAACTCCATTGTTGGGGGTGAGGAGCTCTGCTGTGTCTCGATAAACTAATGCAAGTATTTCTGTTTTCCATTCAAACATGTGTGTTCCTATCTAAGATATCCATTCGCACTTCAATATGAAAGTGATGAACATGACAATCATCATCATTCCTCCACGAACGCGTGCCTGATAATCAGAAACAGAGGAAAGCAGAATTTCAGAAGACAAAGCATCTCCAAAACTCCAACATATTCTCCATCATTGCATACAAGTATAATTTGTGTTCTGCCCTTTTACTCCTTGCAATCAAATTTGATAAGTGAATTATTTTATTGTTTTCCTGACTAAGAGTTATAAGGTAACCATAGATTGCTTCAAGCCAACAATCTCCGTGGAATCGACCCTTACTCACGTAAGGTATTACTTGGACGACCCAGTGCACTTGCTGGTTAGTTGTGCAAATTTGTGAAGAACTGTGATTTCCAATTTCGTGCACCAAAAACCCACCAAATCAATATCCCCAAAATGGCCAGAACTAAGAACGCCAAAAGAGCTAGGGTTGAGGGAGAAAGCTCTGCTTCCACCAGACTAGTTGCTTCATCACATTACATGGTAAGGTAGCTACCGTCTCCGAGGGCACTGAACAACTATGTGGAGAAGTTCTAGTCAAGGGCAATTGCTTCGTGGCTTTTAAAATTTTTCTCTATTTCTATGTACTTATGATGAAGCAATGTCATTTTCATTTATTATTTCAGCAAAAATGCCCTTGACTAGAAAAAAAAACACCATGCAATATATATCACGACATTTTAATAATCTGTTCATATATTGCAGTATATATGTTAAAATTTTTTAATCAATTCTTCCTAGAGTAACAATGAAAACCCCCTTTCCAATCCTCCATTAGAGCGATAGGACTTTTAGATTTATCATCTACAAATTTTACAGTTTCCTCAGGAACCACACGATCCATTATTTCCTCATTGTAAAGCTCTAAAAATGTTACTTTCATGTTGTGCTCTGCATTCTCGGCCTCCAATATATCAAGGGGCAGCTCCTACTCCACCAGCAGGACGAGGTTATCTCATGGACTGATTGTGCTTCATTGCATACTCTGGCTCATTTTTCTTTCATGCTATTTAGGTTATCTCATGGATATTGCATAGCATGCTTCTTTGTGGGTGCCTTTTGGGATAATTAAAGCGCTAGACTTTTGATATTGAGACTGATCACCTTGATATCGACTGTTTAGTGTGGAAAGGAAACCCGAATGGCAACTCGTGGATGAGGTCGATCACGTTAATGGAGAGGTGGTGAGGAAGGCTAACCTACCCTATGCGTTACGAGCTAAACATGTTTCGAAAAACCAGTTCGTGGAGTTGCGGCATATCGGCTGGTGGGTGCGGCTTAACACTAGTGGCAACAGGAGTAACGATTGACGCTTTTGCAGTTTTTACTTATGATTTTCGATTTCTAACTGTTATGGTGTTGAACTATGTTGAAAAGTTTTAATGTTTATAATGACTTTGAAGATTTGGTTTGGAACTTTGGTTTGGAACTTGGCTTGAATGATTTGGTTTTGAAAGTAAGTCAGAAATTTTGATTTGATGACATGATTTAAAAGAAAAAGTGAGTTTTAAGATTTTTTTTATTTGTGATTTTAGTTTATAATTTATCTTATCAACAAGGGATTCAACTTGAAATTATGATTTAAGGATTTTAAATGAATTTAAGAAAATTGTGGTTCAAAGTAATTGATTTAAGAATAAATGATTTTTGAGTCCTTTGAAAAAGGTTTGATATTGATCTTATTTTGAAGGATATTGTTTAAAAAAAAGTGAGTTCTATGACTTTACCAATTTGTGAACTTGGTTTCTAAATTATCTTGTTGAATGCGGATTTAAATTGAAAAGTTTTATTCGAGAAAACTGTGATTTCAAGTATTTGACTTACGAACAAATGATTTTGACTCCTTTGAAAAAGCGTTAACAAGGAACATGTTTAGATTGAATTTTTTTTGAAGGTTTTGAAAAATGTTACAAAATCGGTATTTGACTTAAGAAAAATTTTCAAATTCTTAACGAAGATAATCAGAGTACCGCAGCGGAAGGCGAGAGAGCACATCGACATGGTAGGATGATGGTGAACGAGATACTTTGGCAACTTGTCGGGTTAATAACGTGGAAAGCAGAATGCTTCATGGAGAATATATATGTATTACATCGCGTGATACGATTTTCGAGAGCGAAAATCTTTTTAAGGAGAGGAGGATGTAAAAATCGGAGTTTTCACGAATAAAATAATTTAAATGCCCAAATTAAGTTCCGAAAAGTTAGAATGAGAATTTGGGGATTTAAATATAATTTTTGGACTCAGTAGGTCTTTCCAAGTCAGAAAATGTGTTTTCTGCAAAAAATCGTAAAAAACCGCAAACTGGCAGTTAAACCGGTTGAACCGATTCAAGTCTGCCCGGTAATGCGTGAGAAAAAGTAAAAACAGTCGAAAACCTTAGAAAAATATTAGAAATGGAAAACCGAGCGTTAGTGTTAAAGGTTTGGCCCAAAGTTGGGCCAAACGGGCTAAAAACACTAACGGATTGGATCGGGCCCAAGTTGGGCCCAAGGTCCAACATATATAAGCTCATTAAATGAGCTTTTCAGCTTATTTCTTCCCCAAATGAAGAGAGGGGCGTAGCTACCATGAGAGGAGAGGGAGAAGAGAAAACACTATTCACCCTCACCTTCTTTTACTTGTAACTTGAGCTACGGATCTCCGATTGATGAGCCGTTTATGGTCACGCGAAGCTCTTGACGAGCTCTTCCTTTCTATCTAAAAAAATTTGGTAAGGGCTCGCATCTCATTCTCCATTTTTGTGCCCTAAGTTTCTGCACGTTTTAGGTTTGGTTTTTGAGCAAGTTTTATGGTTTTGCTTATTTATGTGATCTCTAGTAGCGGGTAATTATTGGATTTTACCCCTACTCAAGTTGGATAAGGTAAGGTTCCACTAAACCCTTGTGTTTAGTTGTTTTGTGTATCTTAGATTTTAATTTTGGTGATATATGTGTTGTTAGTTTGAGCTTTGGTGTTTGTTGGAGTTGGTTGAGGCTTCGGATCAAGTTTGGTGGTTTCGTTTTGGTGTTTAGAGTGTTTGGGAATCGGCCAAGATATGGTTTCGGTTTCCTTTATGTAATATATAATGTTTCTGGACACTTAGACTAGTTGACCCTAAGATAGGATTGAATGATATTGGTACATAAATAATTATTTGTGAATTGATGTAATTGTTGGTTATATTGGACTAGTGTGGTTGATGGTGATTGTTGGAAATTATCGGTATTGATGAGTATTTATGGTGATTAGTTATATTGGTGGATGATGAGCGGATATTTTATACGCTTTTTGGGGTTAATTTCATATAGTTTTTAGTATGTTTTAGTTAGTTTTTAGTTTATTTTCATTAGTTTTTAGGAAAAATTCATATTTCTAGACTCTACTATGAGTTGTGTGTTTTTCTGTAATTTCAGGTATTTTTCTAGCTGAAATTGAGGGAGCTGAGCAAAAATCTGATTCAGGCTGAAAAAGGACTGCTGATGCTGTTGGATTCTGACCTCCCTGCACTCAAAGTGGATTTTCTGGAGCTACAAAACTCTAAATGGCGTGATTCCAATTGCGTTGGAAAGTAGACATCCAGGGCTTTCCAGCAATATATAATAGTCCATACGTTGCTCAAGGATAGACGACGTAAACTGGCGTTCAACGCCAGTTCTCTGCCCAATTCTGGCGTCCAGCGCCAGAAAAGGATTAAAAGTTGGAGTTCAACGCCAGAAATTGATCCAAACCTGGTGTTGAACGCCCAAAATGGCCTCATGCACGTAAATTACTTAAATCTCAGCCCCAGCACATACCAAGTGGGCCCCAGAAGTGGATCTCTATACCATCTGCTATAGTTTACTCATTTTCTGTAAACCTAGGCTACTAGTTGAGTATTTAAACAACTTTTAGAGACTTATTTTGTATCTCATGACATTTTAGATCAAAACTTTGTATTCTTTGACGGCATGAGTCTCTAAACTCCATTGTTGGGGGTGAGGGGCTCTGCTGTGTCTCGATGAATTAATGCAAGTATTTCTGTTTTCCATTCAAACACGCTTGTTCCTATCTAAGATGTTCATTCGCGCTTAACTGTGATGGAGGTGATGATCTGTGACGCTCATCACCTTCCTCAAACCATGAACGTGTTCCTGACAACCACCTCCGTTCTATATACGATTGAATGAGTATCTCTTAGATCTCTTAATTAGAATCTTCGTGGTATAAGCTAGAACTGATGGCGGCATTCATGAGAATCCGGAAAGTCTAAACCTTGTCTGTGGTATTCCGAGTAAGATTCAATGATCGAATGACTGTGACGAGCTTCAAACTCGCGAGTGCTGGGCGTTAGTGACAGACGCAAAAGGACGAAGGATCCTATTCCAGTATGATCGAGAACCGACAGATGATTAGCCGTGCTGTGACAGAGCATGTGAGCATATTCTTCACTGAGAGGATGGGATGTAGCCATTGACGACGGTGAACCCCTACATATAGCTTGCCATAGGAGGACGTGCGTGCGTGAACAAGAAGACAGAGGAAAGCAAAGATTCAGAAGACAGAGCATCTCCAGAACTCCAACATATTCTCCATTTCTGCACAACAAGTAACCTTTAATCCATGCTCTCTTGTTTATTCGCTATTCAACTGATAAATATAATTGACTTCCTGACTAAGAATTACAAGATAACCATAGATTGCTTCAAACCAACAATCTCCGTGGGATTCGACCCTTACTCACGTAAGGTATTACTTGGACGACCCAGTGCACTTGCTGGTTAGTGGTACGCGTTGTGAAAAGTGTGATTCACAATTCGTGCACCAAGTTTTTGGCGCCGTTGCCGGGGATTGTTCGCGTTTGGACAACTAACGGTTTATTTTGTTGCTTAGATTAGGAAAAATTTCTCTTTTTGTTTAGAGTCTCGTATTATTGTTTAAAAAATTTTTTTCTTTTTTTGGTTTAGAGTCTTTTATTATTTATCCCTTGTTAAAACACTTTAAATTTATAGCTCAATTAGTTAAATTCTGTGCCAAACTTTAAGTTTGGTGTTTTCTTGTTGATTTTTCTTAAAATTTTCGAAAATTTTCATAACTCATTTGGCTAGAGCGTTAATCTGTGTTCTTGGTAATTGGGTTAGAATCTTTTATATTCTTTTCAAAACCTTCTTTTTCATAAATAATAATTTCTCTATTAAATTGTGTGCCAAACTCTAAGTTTGGTGTTTTCTTGTTGATTTCCCTTTGGTTTTCGAAAATTTTGGTTTGGTTTTCTAAAAATTTTAAGTTTGGTGTTCTTCCTTCGTGTTCTTGTGTTCTTGTGAATCTTCAAAGTGTTCTTGAGTTTTCCTTGTGTCTTGATCTTAAAATTTTTAAGTTTGGTGTTCCTTAGTGTTTTTCCCTTAAAAATTTTCGAAAACAAGGAGCATCAGATCTAAAAATTTTAAATCTTGTACTATCTTATTATTTTTCTCTCTCCTCTTTAAATTCAAAAATATCTTTTCTCCCTATTTTAAAAGCAAATTTTCGAAATCCACTTCTAAAATTTAGATTTTTATTTCAAAAATTTAAAACCTATTTCAAAAATCATCATATCTTTTTCAAAACTTCCTAACCACTTTCTCTCTCCTCAGTTTTTCAAAAATCTTCACTCATTTTTATTTATTTTAATTCAATTTATTTTGTTTTCGAAATAAATAAATAATTAAATAAATAAAAATATTTTTTTCTATTTTACATCATCTCCCTTTTTCCATCATGGACCTATGCGGAAATGAACAGTCCAGAAGGACTCTGGGGTCATATTCTAACCCCTCCACTGCTTCATATGGGAGTAGCATCTGCATACCCTCCATTGGAGTCAGTAGTTTGAGTTGAATCCTCAGCTCATTATCATGGTGCAGCAAAATTGCCAGTATTCCGGTCTTCCACAGGAAGAACCTACAGAGTTTCTGGCACAGTTTTTACAAATTGCTGACACAGTACATGATAAGGAAATAGATCAGGATGCTGAACGCCCAGACCATGCTCAGGACTGGCGTTCAACGCCAGAAACAAGGCAGGACTGGCGTTCAACGCCAGAAATGGGCAAGGATCTGGCGTTGAACGCCCAAAATGGGAAAGATCTGGCGCTGAACGCCCAAAATGGGCACGATTCTGGCATTCAAACGCCAGGAGCAGACAAGGAGCTGGCGTCCAGTTTCACTCCAGCTTCTAACTCTGGCACTCAATTGCCAGTAAGGGATCAGACACACACAAATGCTGATAACAACCCCTCTAAAAAGGCTTCTTCAACCACTTCTGTAGGCAATAAACCTACAGCAACTAAGGTTAAAGAATATAAAGCCAAGATACCTTATCCTCAAAAACTCCGGAAAGAGGAGCAGGATAAGCAGTTTGCTCGCTTCGCAGATTACCTCAGGACTCTTGAAATAAAGATTCCATTTGCAGAAGCACTTGAGCAAATACCTTCTTATGCCAAGTTCATGAAAGAGATCTTGAGTCATAAAAAGGATTGGAGAGAAACATAAAGAGTTCTACTCACTGAAGAATGCAGTGCAGTCATTCTGAAAAGCTTTCCTGAGAAGCTCAAAGACCCTGGGAGTTTTCTGATACCATGCATATTAGAAGGTCAATACACCAAGACAGCCTTATGCGATCTTGGGGCAAGCATCAACCTAATACCTGCATCCACTATCAGAAAACTTGGCTTAACTGAAGAAGTTAAACCAACCAGGATATGTCTCCAACTTGCTGATGGCTCCACTAAATACCCATCAAGCGTGATTGAAGACATGATTGTCAGAGTTGGGCCATTCGCCTTTCCCACTGACTTTGTTGTGTTGGAAATGGAGGAGCACAAGAATGCTACTCTCATTCTAGGAAGACCCTTCCTAGCAACTGGACGATTCCTCATTGACGTCCAACAGGGGGAAATAACCCTGAGAGTCAATGATGATGAGTTTAAGTTGAACGCTGTCAAAGCCATGCAGCATCCAGACACATCAAAAGACTACATGAAAGTTGATCTTATTGACTCTTTGGTAGAAGAGATCAACATGGCTGAGAGTCTTGAATCAGAGCTGGAGAACATCTTTAAAGATGTTCAGCATGATTTAGAGGATTCAGAGGACATGAAAGAGCCACTGAAATTTCTTCTGAAAGAGGAGAAACCTCCTAAACCCGAGCTCAAGCCATTACCACCATCCTTGAAATATGCATTTCTGGGAGAAGGTGACACTTTTTCAGTGATCATAAGCTTTGCTTTAAATTCACAGGAAGAGGAGGCACTTATTCAAGTGCTAAGGACACACAAGACAGCTCTTGGGTGGTCCATAGGTGACCTTAAGGGCATAAGCCCAGCTAGATGCATGTACAAAATCTTATTGGAGGATAATGCCAAACCAGTGGTTCAACCACAGAGGCGGCTAAATCCAGCCATGAAAGAAGTGGTGCAGAAAGAGGTCACCAAACAACTAGAGGCTGGGATTATTTATCCTATTTCTGATAGCCCCTGGGTGAGCCCTGTCCAAGTCGTCCCAAAAAAGGGAGGCATTACAGTGATTCATAATGAAAAAAATGAACTGGTTCCTACAAGAACAGTTACAGGGTGGCGCATGTGTATTGACTACAGAAGGCTCAATACAGCCACCAGAAAGGATCATTTTCCTTTACCATTCATAGACCAGATGCTAGAAAGACTAGCAGGTCATGATTATTACTGCTTTTTGGACGGCTACTCAGGCTATAACCAGATTGCAGTAGATCCTCAGGATCAAGAGAAAACAGCATTCACATGTCCATCTGGAGTGTTTGCTTATAGAAGGATGCCATTTGGACTATGTAATGCGCCTGCAACCTTCCAGAGATGCATGCTCTCTATTTTCTCTGATATGGTGGAAAAATTTCTGGAAGTCTTCATGGATGACTTCTCAGTATATGGAGACTCATTCAGCTCCTGTCTTGATCACCTGAAACTTGTTCTGAAAAGATGCCAAGAAACCAACCTAGTTTTAAACTGGGAAAAATGTCACTTCATGGTGACTGAAGGGATTGTTCTTGGGCATAAAATTTTAAACAAGGAAATAGAGGTGGATCAAGCAAAAATAGAGGTAATTGAAAAATTACCACCACCTGCCAATGTTAAGGCAATCAGAAGCTTTCTGGGGCACGCAGGATTCTATAGGAGGTTTATAAAGGATTTTTCAAAAATCGCAAAATCTCTAAGCAATCTGCTAGCTGCGGACACACCATTTGTGTTTGACACAGAGTGCCTGCAGGCGTTCGAAACGCTGAAAGCTAAGCTGGTCACAGCACCAGTCATTTCTGCACCAGACTGGACGTTACCATTTGAGCTAATGTGTGATGCCAGTGATCACGCCATTGGTGCATTATTGGGACAGAGGCATGACAAGCTTCTGCATGTCATGTATTATGCTAGTCGCGTTCTAAATGATGCCCAGAAAAATTACACAACCACAGAAAAAGAATTACTTGCAGTGGTTTACGCCATTGACAAGTTCAGATCATACTTAGTAGGATCAAAAGTGATTGTGTATACTGATCATGCTGCTCTTAAATATCTACTCACAAAGCAGGATTCAAAACCCAGGCTCATTAGATGGGTGTTGCTTCTGCAAGAGTTTGATATAGAAATAAGAGAAAGAAAAGGGACAGAGAACCAAGTGGCTGATCATCTATCCCGGATAGAGCCAGTAGAAGGGATGCCCATCCCCTCTCTTGAGATCTCTGAGACGTTTCCAGATGAGCATTTATTTGCCATTCAGGAAACACCATGGTTTGCCGATATTGCAAACTATAAAGCTGCAAGGTTCATACCCAAGGAGTACAACAGGATACAAAAGAAAAAATTAATTACTGATGCAAAGTACTACTTGTGGGATGAACCTTATCTCTTTAAGAGATGTGCAGACGGAATTATCCGTAGGTGTGTGCCTAGAGAAGAAGCACAGAAGATCCTGTGGCATTGCCACGGATCTTAATATGGAGGCCATTTCGGAGGTGAGCGAACAGCCACCAAGGTCCTCCAATGTGGCTTCTATTGGCCCACACTCTATAAAGATTCCCGAGAGTTTGTACGTAACTGTGAAAGTTGCCAAAGAGCTGGTAATCTGCCTCATGGTTACGCCATGCCTCAACAAGAAATCTTGGAAATTGAGTTATTTGACGTATGGGGAATTGACTTCATGGAACCTTTCCTACCATCATACTCAAACACTTATATTCTGGTAGCAGTTGACTATGTATCAAAATGGGTTGAGGCCATTGCCACACCCACCAATGATACTAAAACAGTGCTGAAGTTCCTCCAGAAACATATCTTTAGCAGGTTTGGTGTCCCTAGAGTACTCATCAGTGATGGGGGCACTCACTTCTGCAATAAACAGCTTTACTCTGCCATGGTTCGGTATGAAATTCGCCATAAGGTGGCTACTCCATATCATCCACAAACTAATGGGCAAGCTGAAGTCTCTAACAGAGAATTAAAGAGAATCCTGGAACGAACAGTAAATACCCGTAGAAAGGATTGGGCACGGAGCTTGGATGACGCTCTGTGGGCTTACAGAACAGCATTCAAGACCCCTATAGGGACCTCTCCATACCAACTCGTGTATGGTAAGGCATGTCACCTGCCCGTGGAACTGGAACATAAGGCCTACTGGGAAACCAGATTCCTAAACTTTGATGCCAAATTAGCAGGAGAAAAACGATTGCTCCAGCTAAATGAGCTAGAGGAATTCAGATTCACAGCGTTCGAAAATGCCAAGCTTTATAAAGAGAAATAAAAAAAGTGGCATGACAGAAAGCTGTCATCTAGAATCTTTGAACCAGGACAGAAGGTTCTATTGTTTAACTCTAGACTCAGGCTATTCCCCGGGAAACTGAAATCCTGGTGGAGAGGACCATACGTGATTACAAGCATATCACCATATGGTTATGTGGAGCTTCAAGATATTGATTCTGATAAGAAGTTCATTGTCAATGGACAGAGAATCAAGCACTATCTTGAAGGCAACATTGAGCAAGAGTGCTCAAGGCTGAAGCTAGATTAAAAGCTCAGCAAGGTCCAGCTAAAGACAATAAAGAAGCGCTTGCTGGGAGGCAACCCAGCCATGGGGCAACAATCCTCTAAGCATTTTGCCCTATTTTTATTTTTATTTGTTTATATACAGTTCACTGACACTAAGGTGAGGAATCATTTACCGAAGACCTCGGCACAAAAAACAGAGAAAAAGAGCTCACTGGCAAGAAAACGCCAGTAAAAGTGTATTTTGGGCGTTCAACGCCCAAAATGGGCATCCACTGGGCATTGAACGCCAGTAATGGTAGCAATCTGGGCGTTCAAAGCCAGAAATGGGCACCCACTGGGCGCTGAACGCCAGTAATGGCAGCAGCTGGGCGTTGAATGCCCAGGAGAGCAGCAATTGGGCGCTGAACGCCCAAAACAGGCAGTGTTTGGGCGTTCAAACGCCAGGATGGCAGGGAGGAGACAAAACTCATTTTTATTCAGATTTTTTATTCTAAATCTTGATTTTCTTACTTCAATTCATGATTTCTTACATAAACATGTTAAGAACCCTGATTTCTAAATTCCATAATTTCTAAAAACCCTACCACTAAAAACATCAAATGTATTTTAATCCATAAGCACCATGCATCTTTGCAAATTCAATCCAACTCTTTTCAAAATTTTTTACAAATCTATCTTTTCAACTCATCAATATCTTTTTCAAAACCTCCACTCTATCTTTTTCAAAATCTAAATCTATCTTTTTCAGAAAAATCTTTCATATCCTCTCAATTTTAAACTATATCTTCTATCTTATCTTTTCCAAATAAATCTTTTTATCATATCTTTATCTTTTTTTTCGAAAACCCCCCTCCCTCCCTATAAATTTGAGTTCGGCCTACCTCCCCTCCCATCAACAAGTGCACCTAGCTCTCCTTCTCTCCCTCTCCCTTCTTTTCTTTTGCTTGAGGACAAGCAAACCTCTAAGTTTGGTGTGTTTATCCGCGATCACTAAGATCATGGCTCCCAAAGGAAAATAACCCACCCCAAGAGGCAAGAAAGAGAGTGTTCCAAAACCACTTTGGAATCAAGGGAAGTTCTTATCTAAAGAACATTCAGACCATTATAATAAAATAATGGGTCTGAGATCAGTGATCCCGGAAGTTAGATTCGATCTGAAGGAATATGAATATCCGGAGATCCAGGAGCAAATTCGAATCAGGAACTGGGAAGTCCTAGCTAATCCTGAAACGAAAGTGGGAAGGAATATGATCCAGGAGTTTTATGCTAATATGTGGTAGACTGACAAGCAAAAACTATCGGGAACTGCTTTCTATGAATATCGGACCATGGTCAGAGGAAAGATTGTTCATACCACCCCTGACAAGATCAGAGAGATCTTAAAGCTACCTCAGCTGAAAGATGATCCAGACTCCTTCAACAGGAGAATGATGAGAACAGACAAGGGCCTGGATAAGATTCTAGAGGACATATGTATCCCTGGAGCCAGGTGGACCACCAACACAAAAGGTGTCCCAAATCAACTCAAGAGAGAGGATCTCAAACCAGTCACCAGAGGATGGCTGGACTTCATTGGGCATTCTCTGTTGCCTACCAGCAACCGTTCTGAAGTCACAGTTAAAAGAGCAGTGATGATGCATTGCATCATGATGGGAAAAGAAGTGGAAGTTCATCAGCTGATCTCAACCGAACTCTACAAAATTGCTAACAAGAATTCTAAAGAAGCCAGGTTGGCTTATCCAAGCGTGATATCGTTGCTCTGCAAGGATGCTGGAGTAAGGATGGGAATAACTGAGTACATCTCAGTTGAGAAGCCAATCACCAAGGCATCAATGGAAAAACAACAGGCACAGGATGATCCCATCAAGAAGAAAACACAGGAATTCCTCCCAGAAATCCCTCAATCTGAATATTGGGAGTATCTTGAGACGTCTGTTACCAAGATACGGGAAGCTATGGAACAAATCATAAAAGAACAGAAGGAACACAGTCAAATTCTCACCTATATGTTTAAAGAACAAGAGGAGCAAGGGCGTGAATTAAGGGACTTGAAGTGCCAGAAGTTATCTCTTGCAGGACCGAGCACCCCAAGGATAAGAGGAACCCCTGTCCCCCCAGAATAAAGGTTGTTAAATTCCAATTTCTACTTTAACTCTGTGATATTGTCGTATAGAAGTTCACCTTAGGAGTCATATAGTAGTAATTAGTATCTATTTTGATTTTATCTCCAATTAAGCCATAGTTTATTTTTCTCACCATCAGCAAACATGAATAAAATAGTAGATCTTTTGAATAAGAAGCAATAAAATTTCGAGTTTTAATAAGAGAAATTCTAATTAGTTACATGTGGTGGCAATACTTTCTGTCTTCTGAATGAATGCTGGAACAGTGCATATGTCTTTTGAATTTGTTGTTTAAGACTGTTAAATATGTTGGCTCTTGAAAGAATGGTGAACATGAGACATGTTATTGATGATCTGAAAAATCATAAAAATGATTCTTGAAGCAAGAAAAAGCAGCAAAAAAAAAACAAGAGAAAAAGCCAATAGCCCTTAAAATCAAAAGGCAAGGGTAATAAAAAGGATCCCAAGGCTTTGAGCATCAGTGGATAGGAGGGCCTAAGGGAATAAAATCCTATCTAAGTTCTTATAGATGCCAATCACTCTGAGCTTCAATGGATAAAGTGAGATGCCAAAACTGTTCGGAAGCAAAAAGCTACTAGTCCCGCTCTTCTAATTAGAATCTGAGCTTCACTCAAAAACTCTGAGATATTATTGCTTCTCAACCTATTAGTCTTCTATTTTATTTGTCTAGTTTCTTGAGGACAAGTAACAGTTTAAGTTTGGTGTTATGATGAGCGGATATTTTATACGCTTTTTGGGGTTAATTTCATATAGTTTTTAGTATGTTTTAGTTAGTTTTTAGTTTATTTTCATTAGTTTTTAGGAAAAATTCATATTTCTGGACTTTACTATGAGTTGTGTGTTTTTTTGTAATTTCAGGTATTTTTCTAGCTGAAATTGAGGGAGCTGAGCAAAAATCTGATTCAGGCTAAAAAAGGACTGCTGATGCTGTTGGATTCTGACCTCCCTGCACTCAAAGTGAATTTTCTGGAGCTACAGAACTCGAAATGGCGTGATTCCAATTGCGTTGGAAAGTAGACATCCAGGGCTTTCCAGCAATATATAATAGTTCATACTTTGCTCAAGGATAGATGACGTAAACTGGCGTTCAACGCCAGTTCTCTGCCCAATTCTGGCATCCAGCGCCAGAAAAGGATTAAAAGTTGGAGTTCAATGCCAGAAATGGATCCAAACCTGGCGTTGAACGCCCAAAATGGCCTCATGCACGTAAATTACTTAAATCTCAGCCCCAGCACACACCAAGTGGGCCCCAGAAGTGGATCGCTATACCATCTGCTATAGTTTACTCATTTTCTGTAAACTTAGGCTACTAGTTGAGTATTTAAACAACTTTTAGAGACTTATTTTGTATCTCATGACATTTTAGATCAAAACTTTGTATTCTTTGACGGCATGAGTCTCTAAACTCCATTGTTGGGGGTGAGGGGCTCTGCTGTATCTCGATGAATTAATGCAAGTATTTCTGTTTTCCATTCAAACACGCTTGTTCCTATCTAAGATGTTCATTCGCGCTTAACTGTGATGGAGGTGATGATCTGTGACGCTCATCACCTTCCTCAAACCATGAACGTGTGCCTGACAACCACCTCCGTTCTATATACGATTGAATGAGTATCTCTTAGATCTCTTAATTAGAATCTTCGTGGTATAAGCTAGAACTGATGGCGGCATTCATGAGAATCCGGAAAGTCTAAACCTTGTCTGTGGTATTCTGAGTAGGATTCAATGATCGAATGACTATGACGAGCTTCAAACTCGCGAGTGCTGGGCGTTAGTGACAGACGCAAAAGGACGAAGGATCCTATTCCAGTATGATCGAGAACCGACAGATGATTAGCCGTGCTGTGACAGAGCATGTGAGCATATTCTTCACTGAGAGGATGGGATGTAGTCATTGACGACGGTGAACCCCTACATATAGCTTGCCATAGGAGGACGTGCGTGCGTGAACAAGAAGACAGAGGAAAGCAGAGATTCAGAAGACAGAGCATCTCCAAAACTCCAACATATTCTCCATTACTGCACAACAAGTAACCTTTAATCCATGCTCTCTTGTTTATTCGCTATTCAACTGATAAATATAATTGACTTCCTGACTAAGAATTACAAGATAACCATAGATTGCTTCAAACTAACAATCTCCGTGGGATTCGACCCTTACTCACGTAAGGTATTACTTGGACAACCCAGTGCACTTGCTGGTTAGTGGTACGCGTTGTGAAAAGTGTGATTCACAATTCGTGCACTAGTGGATAATGAGGATTATGGAAATTTAAGGTAATAAGTTAATGTAAAATATTGTGGTGGTTTGGAATAAAGGATATTAATAATTATATGATTTAATGATGATTATTGATATTTTATTTATTATGAAGGTTGATGATGAATGTGAGACTTATTGTTGTTGATGGAGGTTTGTGATATGGTTCATGATTATGAATGCATATTGATGTTGTTGGTAAGTGGAGATGATTGTTTAAGAGTTGATAAATTGAGATATTGAATGATGAGATTTGTAATGGTTGTTGACAATTTGAATGGTGGTATTAAAAAAATTGGATGTGATGTTAGATTGAATTTAGAGTTGGATAAGGTGAGTATTAAATGGTTTATATGCTTGAATGGTTGAAGTGGTTGAGAAAGATTTGGTATGGACTTTGATGTTGATGAATTGGCAATGTAGATGGAAAATTGTTAATGAGAGTTGATATATATGATATATTGATGTTGAGGTTGTGAATGAGAAAAGTGAAGGAAAAATGTGGTAAGTTTGGTGTAATATAGTATGGAGGGTTAATTTTGATGAAAAGTGGAGTTTGGATTGGGTTGGTTTGGTTTTGGTTGTGTTTACAAAGAAATTCTGGAAATTGTGATTTTTGGGTAAAAGTCAGTTTTTGATGAACTTTGTCTAATCATAAATTTTACCTCGGTTTTCAAAATCTGATGAAACTTGTTTAAAATTAAAGATCCTTGAAAACCCTTTAAATTGATATAAAGTTTGTGAAATTTGGAATTTTGTAGAGGAAGTTATGATTATTCAAAGTTGGTGTTAAAAATCTGAAATTCTGCAAAGTTGCAGAATTTCAGGATTTTCTGATATGTGCGGACGCACGGCGTTGTGCGCACGCACAACCCTGCGAAAATTCTATTCTATGCGGATGCACAGACCTGTGCGTATGCATAGGCAGGGAAAAGGGCTCTGGTAGCAGCGCTAACACAGGTTGTAAGCGCGCACATCAATGAAGAATTACGACCTGTGCGGATGCCCAGCCTTGTGCGCACGCACAAGTCAGGAAGGGACGTCTGTTGGGGACACTTGCACAACTTGTGCGGGTGAACAGATTTTATTAATTTTAGTACCTGTGCGTACGCACACTTTCAAAATCTCCCTAGGCGTGCGCATGCACGGCCCTGTGCGGACGCACATACCCTGTTACATAATTTTAAACTTTGTTTTCAACTATTTCACCTTCCCAACAAGGTCGTAAGCTTCTTTAACACCATTTTAAGACTCTTGGGCTTGTTTTTGGGTATCAGAATAAGGTAAAGGTGCTAGGAGGTTTAATTTGGGTTTTACTTTGAAATGTTAGCAAATGGAGGTTTAGGTTTCTGGTGTACTGAGGATGAGTTGGTTGAGAGAGAAGGAAGAGTGGTGAGTATGGTGAGTGCTAATAGTGAATTGGGAAAATTAATGAACTATTGGGTTGGAATGGAAAATATGAATTGAGGATGGTTGAGATGAGTCGAGGACTCGAAGAGAAATGATGATCTTGAGGAAAATTGAGAAATTGATGAACTAATGAGTTCGAAGTGGAATTAAGAACTGATGATGGATATGGAAGGAAAGTGTGCAGGGCCTATATCCCTGGCGTAGCATATTTCTCTACTGCATAAGTAGATGTTGTTGAAAGTGATTTGAGGATGAAGTTATTGGATTGTTGAAAGTGTGCAGAGCCTATATCCCCGGCATAGCAGATAGTTCTGCTGCATGATTTGTTGTGGTTATTTCCTTCTCTGCTGCAGGAAGTGTGCGGGGCCTATATCCCTGGCGTAGTAGACTCCCTACTACATGAGTGTGCAGGGCACTATATCTCTGGCATAGCAGAAGAGCTGCTACATGAGTGTCCAGGGCACTATATCCCTGGCATGGCAGAAAAGGCTACATCCGGGAGGATGTGTCGGGTTGGCATTTACGGACCGACAAGTGATATCACGAGCCAATAGGATAAACATTCATCATATGCATCTTTTATGTGCTTGTTTGCTTTGATTACTTGAGTTTGCCTAATTATATAATATGCTTACTTGCTTCTTGAATTAATTGTGATATATGATTATTACCTGTGTATTACTTGTTTGCATTAATTGTGTTTGTCTGGTGCTGAGGAGGTTAGGTAGGTGGTGGCGATGGGATCGCACGGAGGTTAGGGTGGCGAAGGCTGTGGGATACAGCGGTGTAACTAGTTTTAGTTAGAAATCCCTTAAGTCTAGATAACCCGGTTTATGGTTTGAGTTTCTTTATGTATTTATGTTATTTCGTTAAGCTTGAATATCTGTATGTAATGTGAAGTTCAAGGATTGCCTTCGGCGTCCCGGAGCCTTACATCTTACAATATTGGGCACTGTTACCATACTGAGAACCTCCCATTCTCATTCCATACTTTATTGTTGTTTTTCAGATACAGGTCGTAGTCCACCTCAGTGAGATTACGGATATGGTGACAGAGAAGAGTATGGTTTCTCCTTGGTTTATTTATGTTTTTCTTTGTTATAGTTGCTCTCACATCTTTTGTATATTTATCTTTATGGCCTTAGTGGCTTATTTGAGAGAATAGTTGTATAAGCTATTTTTAACTCCAAACTTTATATGTCTGTATATACTAGTCGGCTTAAACTCTGCAAGTCGCGACTAGTCCCCCATGATTATTATACTATTATATCTATATATATTCCATTCTTTTGCATCTATATCTTGTATCTTATGCATTAGCTTCATGTGAACGTTTCGCGCTTTTGTAATTCTGTCTTTGAGCTATATCCGTCATCAGGCTTCTAGATTATATTATTTCCTTCTATATATATAAATATGTATAAGCCTCAGGACTGTCGTATCCTCTGATTAACCTTTGCTTTACGGCAAGAGGTAAGGCTTAGGGTAATTGGAATGTTACATTTAGTGCGATCCGTCCTCGTGAGCCTGAGGGATGGATCGATTGTGCTTCATTGCATACTCTGGGTCATTTTTCTTTCATGCTATTTAGGTTATCTCATGGATATTGCATACATGCTTATTTGTGAGTGCCTTTTGGGATAATTGAAGAGCTAGACTTTTGATATTGAGACTGATCACCTTGATATCGACTTGTTTGGTGTGGAAAGGAAACCCGAATGGCAACTTGCGAATGAGGTCGATCACGTTAACTGAGAGGTGTGGAGGATGGCTAACCTACCCTATGCGTTACGAGCTCAACATGTTCCGAAAAACCAGTTCGTGGAGTTGCGGCATATCGGCTGGTGGGTGCGGCTTAACACTAGTGGCAACAGGAGTAACGATTGACGCTTTTGCGGTTTTTACTTATGATTTTCGATTTCTAACTATTATGGTGTTGAACCATGTTGAAAAGTTTTAATGTTTATAATGACTTTGAAGATTTGGTTTGGAACGTTGGTTTGGAACTTGGCTTGAATGATTTGGTTTTGAAACTAAGTCAGAAATTTTGATTTGATGACATGATTTAAAAGAAAAAGTGAGTTTTAAGATTTTCTTGATTTGTGATTTTAGTTTATAATTTATCTTATCAACAAGGGATTCAACTTGAAATTATGATTTAAGGATTTTAAATGAATTTAAGAAAATTATGGTTCAAAGTAATTGATTTAAGAATAAATGATTTTTTAGTCCTTTGAAAAAGGTTTGATATTGATCTTATTTTGAAGGATATTGTTTAAAAAGAAAAAGTGAGTTCTATGATTTTACCAATTTTTGAACTTGGTTTCTAAATTATCTTGTTGAATGCGGATTTAAATTGAAAAGTTTTATTCGAGGAAACCGTGATTTCAAGTATTTGACTTACGAACAAATAATTTTGACTCCTTTGAAAAAGCGTTAACAAGGAACATGTTTAGATTGAATTTGTTTTGAAGGTTTTGAAAAATGTTACAAAATCGGTATTTGACTTAAGGAAAATTTTCAAATTCTTAATGACGATAATCAGCGTGATGCAGTGGAAGGCGAGAGAGCACATCGACACGGTAGGATGATGGTGAACGAGATGCTTTGGCAATTTTTGGGTTAATAACGTGGAAAGAAGAATGCTTCGTGGAGAATATATATGTATTACATCACGTGATACGATTTTCGAGGGCGAAAATCCTTTTAAGGAGGGGAGGATGTAAGAACCGGAGTTTTCACGAATAAAATAATTTAAATGCCCAAATTAAGTTTCGGAAAGTTAGAATGAGAATTTGGGGATTTAAATATGATTTTTGGACTCAGTAGGTCTTTCCGAGTCAGAAAATGTGTTTTCTGCGAAAAACCATAAAAAACCGTAAACTGGCAGTTAAACCGGTTGAACCAATTCAAGTCTGCCTGGTACTGCACGAGAAAAAGTAAAAACAGTCGAAAGCCTTAGAAAAATATTAGAAATAAAAAGCAGGGCGTTAGTGTTAAAAGTTTAGCCCAAAGTTGGGCCAAACGGGCTAAAAACACTAACGGGTTGGATCGAGCCCAAGTTGGGCCCAAGGTCCAACATATATAAGCTCATTAAATGAGTTTTTCAGCTCATTTCTTCCCCAAATGAAGAGAGGGGTGCAGCTGCCATGAGAGGAGAGGGAGAAGAGAAAATACTATTCACCCTCACCTTTCTTTTGCTAGTAACTGGAGCTACGGACCTCCGATTGACGAGTCGTTTGTGGCCACGCGAAGCTCTCAATGAGCTCTTCACTTATATCTAAATAAATCTGGTAAGGGCTCGCAGCTCACTCTCCAGTTTTGTACCCTAAGTTTCTGCACGTTTTAGGTTTGGTTTTTGAGCAAGTTTTGTGGTTTTGCTTATTTAGGTGATCTCTAGTAGCAGGTAATTATTGGGATTTATCTCTACTCACATTGGATAAGGTAAGGTTCTACTAAATTCTTGTGTTTAGTTATTTTGTGTATCTTAGGTTTTGATTTTGGTTATATATGTGTTGTTAGTTTGAGCTTTGGTGTTTGTTGGAGTTGGTTAAGGCTTTAGATCAAGTTTGGTGATTTCGTTTTGGTGTTTGGAGCATTTGGAAATCAGCCAAGGTATGGTTTTGGTTTCCTTTATGTAATATGTAATGTTTCTGGACACTTAGACTAGTTGACCCTAAGATAGGATTGAATGATATTGGTGCATAAATAATTATTTGTGAATTGATGTAATTGTTGGTTATATTGGATTAGTGTGGTTGATGGTGATTGTTGGGAATTATGGGTATTGATGAGTATTTATGGTGATTAGTTATATTGGTGGATAGTGAGGATTATGAAAATTTAAGGTAATAAGTTAATGTAAAATGTTGTGGTGGTTTGGAATAAAGGATATTAATAATTATATGATTTAATGATGATTATTGGTATTTTAATTATTATGAAGGTTGATGATGAATGTGAGACTTATTGTTGTTGATGGAGGTTTGTGATATGGTTGATGATTATGAATGCATATTGATATTGTTGGTAAGTGGATATGATTGTTTAAGAGTTGATAAATTGAGATATTGAATGATGAGATTTGTAATGGTTGTTGAGAATTTGAATGGTGGTATTAAGGAAATTGGATATGATGTTAGATTGAATTTAGAGTTGGATGAGGTGAGTATTAAATGGTTTATATGCTTGAGTGTTGAAGTGGTTGAGAAAGATTTGGTATGGACTTTGATGTTGATGAATTGGTAATGTAGATGGAAAATTATTAATGAGAGTTGATATATATGATATATTGATGTTGAGGTTGTGAATGAGGAAAGTGAAGGAAAAATGTGGTAAGCTTGGTGTAATATGGCATAGAGGATTAATTTTGATGAAAGGTGGAGTTTGGATTGGGTTGGTTTGGTTTTGGTTGTGTTTACAAAGAAAATGTGGAAATTGTGATTTTTGGGTAAAAGTCGATTTTTAATGAACTTTATCTGATCATAACTTTTTCCTCGGTTTTCAAAATCTGATGAAACTTCTCTAGAATTAAAGATCCTTGAAAACCCTTTAAATTGATATAAAGTTTGTGAAATTTGGAATTTTGTAGAGAAAGTTATGATTATTCAAAGTTGGTGTTAAAAATCTAAAATTCTGCAAAGTTGTAGAATTTCAGGATTTTCTAATATGTGCGGACGCACGGCCATGTGCGCACGCACAACCCTGCAAAAATTCTATTCTATGCGGTCGTACAGACCTGTGCGTACGCAAAGGCAGGGGAAAGGGCTCTAGTAGCAGCGCTAGCACAGGTTGTGCGTGCGTACATCAATGAAGAATTACGACCTGTGCAAACGCACAGCCTTGTGCGCACGCACAAGTCGGGAAGGGACGTCTGTTGGGGGCGCTCGCACAGCTTGTGCGAGTGAACAGATTTTATTAGTTTTAGTACCTGTGTGTACGCACACCCCTGTGCGTACGCACGCTTTCAAAATCTCCCTTGGCGTGCGCACACACAACCCTGTGCGGACGCACACGCCCTGTTACATAATTTTAAACTTTGTTTTCAACTATTTCACCTTCCCAACAAGGTCGTAAGCTTCTTTAACACCATTTTAAGACTCTTGGGCTTGTTTTTGGGTATCAGAATAAGGGAAAGGTCCTAGGAGGTTTAATTTCGGTTTTACTTTGAAAAGTTAGCAAACAGAGGTTTAGATTTCTGGTGTACTGAGGATGAGTTGGTTGAGAGAAAAGGAAGAGTGGTGAATATGGTGAGCGCTAACAGTGAATTGGGGAAATTGATGAACTATTGAGTTGTAATGAAAAATATGAATTGAGGATGGTTGAGATGAGTCGAGGACTCGAAGAGAAATGATGATCTTGATGAAAATTGAGAAATTGATGAACTAATGAGTTCGAAGTGGAATTAAGAACTGATGATGGATATGGAAGAAAAGTGTGCAGAGCCTATATCCCTGGCGTAGCAGATTTCTTTGCTGCATGAGTAGATGTTGTTGAAAGTGATTTGAGGATGAAGTTATTGGATTGTTGAAAGTGTGCGGAGCCTATATCCCCGGCGTAGCAGATAGTTCTGCTGCATAATTTGTTGTGGTTATTTCCTTCTCTACTGCAGGAAGTGTGCGGGGTCTATATCCCTGGCGTAGTAGACTCCCTACTACATGAGTGTGTAGGGCACTATATCCCTGGCGTAGCAGAAGAGCTGCTGTATGAGTATGCAAGGCACTATATCCCTGGCATGGCAGAAAAGGCTACATCCAGGAGGATGTGTCGGGTTGGCATATACGGACTAACAAGTGATATCACGAGCTGATAGGATAGACATTCATCATATGCATCTTTTATGTGCTTGTTTGCTTTGATTACTTGAGGTTGCCTAATTGTATAATATGCTTACTTGCTTCTTGAATTAATTGTGATATATGATTATTACCTATGTATTACTTGTTTACATTAATTGTGTTTGTCTGGTCCTGAGGAGGTTAGGTAGGTGGTGGCGATGGGATCGCACGGAGGTTAGGGTAGCGAAGGCTGTAGGATACAGCAGTGTAACTAGTTTTAGTTAGAAATCCCTTAAGTCTAGATAACCCGGTTTATGGTTTAAGTTTCTTTACGTATTTATGTTATTTCGTTAAGCTTGAATATCTGTATGTAATGTGAAGTTCTAGGATTGACTTCGGCGTCCCGGAGCCTTACATCTTACATTATTGGGCACTGTTACCATACTGAGAACCTCCGGTTCTCATTCTATACTTTGTTGTTATTTTTCAGATACAGGTCGTAGTCCACCTCGGTGAGATTGCGGATATGGTGACAGAGCAGAGTATGGTTCCTCCTTGGTTTATTTATATTTTTCTTTGTTATAGTTGCTCTCACATCTTTTGTATATATATATATGGGCTTAGAGGCTTATTTGAGAGAATAGTTGTATAAGCTGTTTTTAACTCCAAACTCTGTATGTCTGTATATACTAGTCGGCTTAAACTCCGCAAGTCACGACTAGTCCCCCATTATTATTATACTATTATATCTATATATATTCCATTCTTTTTGCATCTATATCTTGTATCTTATGTGTTAGCTTCGTGTGAACGTTTCGCGCTTTTGTAATTCTATCTTTGAGCTCTATCCTTCATCAGGCTTCTAGATTATATTATTTCCTTCTATATATATAAATATGTATAAGCCTCAGGACTGTCGTAACCTCTTATTAACCTTTGCTTTACGGCTAGAGGTAAAGCTTAGGGTAATTGGGATGTTACAATATACATGTCGCCATCATCCGAACCATTAGCTTCATCTTCTATAACGTTGTCAATGTCCTTTTTCCAAGGACATGTTGTCTTCTTATCTCCTTCCATTTGACAAACGCTACAACATTGCCTCTTCTTCTTAGATGGTTGTCCTGAGCCTATATTAGTTTGATGCACATACGGATTGCTACTTTTAGCTACACCTGACTGAGGTTGATTAGTACCTTCGTCTGCAGCCTTGTAAGATGAGTACAATCCCATATTATGTCATGTGTCTCTTCGTATCTCTCTGTTATTTTAGCAGCAACAGTAGCCAATTGTTTAAAAAATTCCATCAAGGCACTTTGACGACTAATAACAATAGCATCCTTGGTGAACCCACTTAGATCATTGAGTGCTAATTTCACCTTTTTTGTCCATCTAACCAATACCAATGACCGGGGAATCTCACAAATGTCTCTGTGGTATGCGAAATTGTTACTCTGTGGTTGTAAAATTTGTTGTTCGTTCTCTCCCTGGCAATGGCGCCAATAACTGGTGCACAATACCATGGTCCAAACATAACTTCACAACTTCGCACAAATAACCAGTAAGTGCACTGGGTCGTCCAAGTAATAAAACCTTACGTGACTAAGGGTCGATCCCACGGAGATTGTTGGTATGAAGCAAGCTATGGTTATCTTGTAAATCTCAGTCAGGCGGATATTAAATAGTTATGGAGTTTTTGAAAATAAATAATAAATAAACATAAAATACTTATGTAAATCATTGGTGAGAATTTCGGATAAGCGTATAGAGATGCTTTTGTTCCTCTGAACCTCTGCTTTCCTGCTGTCCTCATCCAATCCTTCCTACTCCTTTCCATGGCAAGCTTTATGTAGGGCATCACCGTTGTCAATAGCTACATCCCATCCTCTCTTGTGAAAATGGTCCAATGCGCTGTCACTGCATGGCTAATCATCTGGAGGTTCTCGATCATACTGGAATAGGATTTAATATCCTTTTGCGTCTGTCACCACGCCCAGCACTCGCGAGTTTGAAGCTCGCACAGCCATCCCTTCCCAGATCCTACTCGGAATACCACAGACAAGGTTTAGACTTTCCGGATCTCAGGAATGGCCATCCATGGGTTCTAACTTATACCACGAAGACACTTAATAACTCGGACTCGGTCCCCTGTATTAGATATCCAAGAGATATCCATTCAATCGAAGGTAGAACGGAAGTGGTTGTCAGGCACGCGTTCATAGGGAATGATGATGATTGTCACATTCATCACATTCATGTTGAAGTGCGAATGAATATCTTAGAAGCAGAATAAGTTGAATTGAATAGAAAAACAGTAGTACTTTGCATTAATTCTTGACGAACAGCAGAGCTCCACACCTTAATCTATGGAGTGTAGAAACTCTACCGTTGAAAATACATAAGTGATGAAGGTTCAGGCATGGCCGAGAGGCCAGCCCCCAACGTGATCAATATGATCTAAAGATGAACTAAAAATCATAAGATGTCTAATACAATAGTAAAAATTCTTATTTATACTAAACTAGTTACTAGGGTTTACAGAAGTAAGTAATTGATGCATAAATCCACTTCCGGGGCCTACTTGGTGTGTGCTTGGGCTGAGCTTGAAGTTTACACATGGAGAGGTCATTCTTGGAGTTGAACGCCAGTTTGTAACGTGTTTCTGGCGTTCAACTCTGGTTTGTGACGTGTTTCTGGCGTTTAACTCCAGACTGCAGCGTAGAACTGGCGTTCAACGCTCTTTTACGTCGTCTAAACTCAGCCAAAGTATGGACTATTATATATTTCTGGAAAGCCCTGGATGTCTACTTTCCAACGCAATTGGAAGCGCGCCATTTTAAATTCTGTAGCTCTAGAAAATCCACTTTGAATGCAGGGAGGTTAGAATCCAACAGTATCAGCAGTCCTTCTTCAACCTCTGAATCTGATTTTTGCTCAAGTCCCTCAATTTCAGCCAGAAAATACCTGAAATCACAGAAAAACACAGAAACTTATAGTAAAGTTCAGAAATGTGAATTTAACATAAAAACTAATAAAAACATCCCTAAAAGTAACTAGATCCTACTAAAAACAATGCCAAAAAGCGTATAAATTATCCGCTCATCACTCTGTCAACCAGAACTTTCACAATATGTTCGCAGGGAATTCCAAATGACTCCATTCTTAAACAGGTACACATGAAGATCATTTTTTCTTGACGAAATTTAACGGTCCACACAAATTTGGGCCTCCCATGCTTACACACAATTTACTTTATGCAATCATCATTATTTTCTATGTTTAACACCCGCATTGATCCAGCTCTAGAGAGAAATGGCCGAAACAATAGAAATAGCTCATGAATGTATAACTCAGCAGCAAATCTCTCTAGCAGCTCTATACAAGTCTGCATGACGGGAACCCCACGTGTAGATTCATAATCAGCATTAAATTTTTTAAAGCGAAGTGTGCAACACACCTTTGAAAATGCTCTACAAAACTTGTCAAATCATACCGCGACCCCACATACCTTGCCACAACTGAGTGTAAACCTTCACATCTTGAGGTAGTTCTAAAGCTAGCAAAGAATTTTCCTCTTATATATGCAGTAGCCCACATATGCTTCTCTTCATACATGTTATTCACCCACGGCTTATCCTCAAGGCCAAATTCTTCAATAAGCTGAACCCACTTACGCTTAAACACGAAAATCTCGTAATCTCCCAACATGATTTTTCTGAATTTAAATGTAAACGATGGATTTTCAACATTACTAGTTGCATTTCGAATAAGGTGCCAATCGCATAATCTATGTCTGACTTCGAAAAATACTTCTCTTACTGCATTCCTAATCGCCATGGCCCCATCAGTTATTATTGAGGTCGGGGTCTTACCCTTCATTGCAAACATGAGCTGACGCAGGTGCCAAATATATGCATCAGTAGTTTCGTCCACAATTAACGCAGCAACAAAAACAATTGTTTGGTTGTGGTGGTTAACCCCGCTAAATATGACTAATGGACAACTATACTTGTTCTTCTTGTACGTAGCATCAAAATCAATAACATCTCCAAAGAGTTGGTAGTCTAGTTGGCTAATCCCGTCAGACCAGAACAAGTTACGTAACAAACCTCTTGAATCATGACATGCCTTGAAATATAATTGTGGATCCTTCAACCGCATATCCTCCAACTTCTTTAACACTCGTGCCGCATCACCAGAAATTTGATGCCTTTGCCGAACAATCTCATTGTACATATCTCTGGGACCATAGCCAACAAATTCATACCCGCCTGCTTGACTAGCTAGAAGACCAAATATCTGTGAAGTGCTAATCCCAGACTTTAGCATGTTCATCATTTGCATAATATCTACCTCTGATATTTTTCTGTGGGTAGGCAACATAGCACTGAATTGTGTATCCAATCGATCATGGTTGTGTTCGTCAGAGAAATAAAAGATATGCCACCTTCCAATTTTTGGTACAAATTTAACATCCATTCGGACTTCACACCCAGTTCTTGTTTCCAATCTAGGCTCCTTCTTCCTTTTTTCCATCGTGTAATATTTCTCCTCCCTGAATCCTTGCCTATGACATACAAACTTTTGTTTGTAAATCTCGCCAATACTATTCTTGAAGGTCTTGCTCTTCCTTGCACTAAAACCCTTCGACTTTGAGTACTTCAGATAAAAATCAAATGCAAGCTGCAAAGTAGAAAAGTGATATTTACCAATTTTATCCGCAAAATTTTTACTAAAATTCAAAGTTGTAATGTCTTGCAAGCATAAGCAGCTTCAAGGATATCTTCTGACTGATCAGCTTCAAAAAAATACGCTCCCTCAGTAAATTCATCTCCGAAATCTTGTTCGAATTAATTCTGTTCATCCATCATATCTTGGTCACAAACTAGCTCTTCTTGTTGGTTAATGTCATCGTCCTCCTGGTATTGCTCATTCTTCTCAGTGTCCGTAAATATACCTGACATCTTAAAAATGTCCAATGAAAAAAATAATTCAGCACACTCCGTCTTATAACATTACAAAAAATAAATAGATTCTAATATTGCTAGCAGGGACGGATCCAGAGATTTTAATATGGAGGTGCCAATTTTTAAATAATTTTTTTAATCTATAAAATAATTAACATATAGTTATTGGAGTTAGTTTTTTAACAGATTTATTAAGATACATATAATTATAATTTTTTTCCACAATTTTATTTTTAATATGATAATTACATAAATAAAATATAACAATATCAATTGTACATTATAAATTTATAAAATACCATATAATTTATAACAAGATTTGCTAAAAATTATCCCATATCTTATTAATTAAAATTCATTCTTTCAAAAGTTTTAAAAAATTTGAAAATAAATTATAAATTATTAATTATTTGAAAGACACAGTACCCTTATAGAATACAAGATATAAGATATCTTTATAAAATTTTTCTTTTAACAACGTAAATTTAGAAGAAAAATTAATATTTTTTACAAGAAAATAATATCTAAAGTACATAATGTGATTACCAAAACATAACTACGTAAGTTATTATTAATATAAAAATATGAATGTTAAATATATTAATATAAAAAAACAAATGATTTTTTAAAAAAATAAATATAGAAATTATTATATAAAAACTAATTTGAAAGGTACAAAGACTTGAGGGTATGATATTAAATTAGTTAGGTAAAAATATTAGTGAATTAAACAATTAAGACATAGATCTATTACATAGTGAAAAATAATACATATAAAACTATTAAATTACCTAATATTTGTTTTTATTTTTTAAACACAAATCTTATATATAAGTATAGTTTCTTAAAATTTTGGGGGGTCCAGGCCACTACTCGCCCCCTCTAGGTCCGTCCCTGATTGCTAGCTAATTAATAATAAAAAATAATAAAATTTATTTACTTTTTAGTATTTCTCAATGTCTGAGAATTATTAAAAGATAAAAAATATTTTTTAATTACACAATCAATTTCACGAATAAAGTATCGAAATGAAGAATTGCAAAATTAGAGATTCTATTCACTGACATCGATTTTGTAATCAAAACGATGGATTATTTTCTGAACACTATAATAATAAAATTGATTTGACCTTTGCTGATTGCTGCAACTGTAATTATCAATTAATGATGAACAAATAGTGGATATTAAATGGACGGATAAAAAATAGAAAAAAATTGGATATTAAGTAGATGGATATCCGAAAGAAAAAAAATAAAATTTTTTATAATCAAAGAGATTGATACATGATTTTAATGGTGGGATTGAATAATTGGTGATGGATTATTCACCAATTAATAATGTTAATATTAAAGAAAATATAATATTAGAGTATCTAAATCAAAATAAAACTTTAAAAATTGAAGATATAATTTTAAAGATAAGATAGATGAATAATAAGATAATAATTTATAAAAATGATAACAAAATTGAAATAGGCGTAGTACACACTTCAATCAATTGGGTAGCACAACCAATCGATTGAATTTGGCAAATCCATATTGTTTTGATGAATTCAATCGATTGGGTAACACAACCAATCGATTGAACTGTGAGACCTCAGGTTGTTTTGAAGCATTCAATTGATTGGGTAGTATAAACAATCGATTGAATTATAAAAAACCCACATTTTAGTCATCGTTCAATCGATTGGGTAATATGACTAACCGATTGATTTTTGCGAAAATCATGCTGCCTTGCAATTTTCAATCGATTGTTTTGTGATAACAACCTGTAGTCCAATCGATTGAATTATGGAAAACCTGAAATTCAATCGATTGTTTTGATAATCCAATCGATTGATTTTCAAAAAAAACACGATTTCGTAGTCCTGGACGAACGTCACGGATCAAATATAATCTTTTAATCGATTGGAATAGCCAAAAAGTTTATTACGATCAATGGAAGATCTTATTCGTTATTGTTTTTGTTTTTGAATGTTAATAAACATAATAGATTAATGATAAAATAATAATTTATAAAATAAAAAATAATTTTTATGATTAAATAAAATATATAGGGTTAATTTATAATTAAAATTAGATAAGGACTATTTATCAGTTATTAAAAAACTTAAAAAACATATTTTATTATGGGACCATTTAATGGTCCAAACGTTTTGGTACCATCAAATCTAGTGCCCACTTATATGTATAGGAAGTTGTTTTGTAATTGCGGTAAGCTATACCTCTTATAAAAATTTTATTTATTTTATGTTCTAAAGACATGTTAATTTTATGAATTAAAATTTTTTATAAAAAATATCAAAAATTTAATTTTTTAATATAT
>NC_029788.2:30743637-30745953 GCF_000816755.2 Arachis ipaensis
TTATTTGTGCCTCTTTGTAAAGAAGAGAATAAAGGATAAGATTGATAAAACAAAAAAACAAAAATTTTGAATTATAATTTTTCATTACTTATCTCAATTAAAGAAGTATAAACACATAAGCTAAAATTTTTAGCTTTACATAAAGGTGGGTTCAGAATTTAAAATTATGTGCGTTCAAAGAAAAAAAAATAAAAAATAACCAAACTAAAAATTAAAGCGCACATTTGAACATATTTTTCATAGTCCAAAGACTAAACTAAACACTCTAAATGGTTAAAAGTTAAGGTGAGATAAGATTAAAATTGTGGTTGAGAATTTGGAACTAGGTTATTAAGTTAGAAAGAATAGTTTGAAAATTTTAGATAGTTTTTTAGTTTTAGATAGTTTTATCTATTAAAATCTATCTTTTATGGATATAACATTATTTTTATATTTTTGTGAATATAGATAATAGTTTACTTTAGGGATAAGTATTGTTTTGGTCCCTAACGTTGAGGGTCAAAATCGAAATCGTCTCTAACGTAATTTTGGATTTAAAATCATCCTGGAGAGGGAAAGGGGAAGGGGGGAGAGGGGACGGCGCCGGCGAAGCTTGGAGCTGCCGTCGCCGTCGCCGGAAGAAAGAAGAAAGGAGAGGGGCTTCGACGGGGGAGAAGAGAAGAGGGAAAAGAGAGAGGGAGCGCCGGTGGAGGGGAGGACCGTTCATGCATGCTTCTACCGCCGTGGAGTGCGTCGCCGGGAAGAGGAGCCCGACGCAAGGAGGGCGGCACGCGAAGGAGAGAGAGAGGGATCTGAGGCTGAACTGGTCCGCCCACGCTCCGTCGCCGGTCCGCGGGTGATGGGTGGCCGAGGAGAGAGAGGGATCCGAGGGTGGAGTGCGTTGTCGGGAAGAGGAGCCCGACGCGAGGAGGGCGGCGCGCGAAGGAGGGAGAGAGGGATCTGAGGCTGAACTGGTCCGCGCACGCTCCGTCGCCAGTCCGCGGGTGATGGGTGGCTGAGGAGAGAGAGGGATCCGAGGGTGGAGTGCGTCGCCAGTCCTCGCATGCTCCGTCGCCACTGCTGGTGATGGGTGGCCAAGCGCCGGTGGTTTTGCATCTACTTCTTTTGCTTCTTCTTCTACTGCATCTGCTTCTGCAGCTACGGCTTCTGCATCTGCATCTTCTTCTTCTGTATCTGCTTCTACTTGAGTTTCTATTTCTGATTCTATGACTGCCTCTGCTTCTGATTTTGATTTGTTATTTTTTGATTTGGTTGTTGAATTTGTTGAATTTGGGTTGATTTGTTGAATTTCTGATTTCTGGATTTGTTAAATTTGTGTTGATTTGTTGAATTTTTTATTTCTGAATTCGTTGAATTTGTGGTGATTTTATTGATGTTGTTTTTCTTGATGGTGGAAGTAAAGGTGCTGGTGGTGGTGGTGGGAGTAAAGGTGCTGGTGGTGGTGGAGGTAAAGGTGCTGATGGCAGTGGAGGACATTTTTGTCCAGAAAAAATTAAAAGGACGATTTTAATATAAAAAAACACATTAAAGATGATTTTAAATCCAAAATTATGTAGGAAACGATTCCAATTCTGACCCTCAACGTTAGGGACCAAAACAATACTTGTTCCTTTACTTTATTATCTTTTTATGACTTTTTTTTTTCTATGTATAATAAGTGTAAAATTTACCTTAAAACCTCTTTACATTACCAATCAATAAGAATAAAAATTTAGAGATGGAGTAAGTGAGAAAGAGAGAGGCCGAGATCACATAGAAAGGGAGAGAGTGATGTTCATTTATCTAAAATGAGAAAGGAAGAGTTAAATTGTGGCATGCGGTTGAGATAGTTTGAGAAAAGGTATACAACACGTGTAGTATATTCCCACAGGGAAAGTAACTTCATTTGTGAATTAGTTGTTAAAGACCACTACAAAGAAAAAATCAATCAGAAAAGAATGTGCTCAAGAGATAGTAAACAAGGTGGGTTATCTTATCTGGGAGATTTAGATAGTTAAAAAGTAAAAACTAAACAACTAATATTTTAAGTAAAGAGCCAAATCCACAGTTAACTATCATCAAAACAAACTTTCTTAAAACTAATTTCAACAAAACAAGAGTAAACTACTATTAGAATAGTATCTAATAGTTCACAATGATAACAAAAATAACTTTAAAAGGTATTAACGACAAATAAATTCTGGAGATATTTAAAAACGTGACAAAAAAATAAATATTAAATATATATTTTAAAAAAATATTTTATAGATAATATTTTAATGTAATTTTTTGCAAATGTCATTAGAAAAATAAAAAATTTTTATCTTTAAATTTTGA
>NC_029788.2:30745958-30796105 GCF_000816755.2 Arachis ipaensis
AAATTAATAAATTACTTGCTAAATATGAAATTTTTTGTTACCTATAAAAAATATAATATTTATTGATTATTTTTGTCACATAATTCAAAAGTCGTTTTGTTAAAAACATATTCAGAGACATTTTTGTTAGTGTCTAATTCAGGTACTAATTTAATAGTTAACTCACAAAATAATTAAACACAAATTAAAAATTTAAATAAGAAGGAACCATAAATTTGGTGGTTAGAGATAGCAAAAAAAAGAATTATGGTAGAAATATTGGAATCGAAAAATCACTTATTCTAATAAAGAATTTAGAATTACGAAAAAGGGAATTCTATGGTGCTTACCAATATAATCATCATGTCATGAAGACTGTATGTGTCATTGGTGGGCTGTGACACGTGTTTGTGGGGAGAGGTCAAAGATCCTGTGTTGATGCTATAACAGCAAAGAAGCTCATCTGATTCCGTTTTTTATTTGGCCTAAATTTATTCATTAATGTAAATGATGTGTTTATATTAAGTAGTAATATGGGATTTTGGGCTCAGGTAGTCAATTGGACCTGCATTGCATATGTCTATGAGTGTGACCACATGGATAGGTCCAAGGTTCTATCATTATATTCTGATCTTCTATGTTACATGCATGAAGTTGAAAGAGATTTTTTTATGATACTCGTTCAATATGTCACCATTTTAAATACATAAATTGTATGGATTCAGTTCTATTTTTTATAAGAGTACGGGGATTACATTGAAATTTTAATATTGTATGTAAATTTTTGAAAAAGGAAATGACAGTTCTATTTTATCCTGTAAACATTCATCACTAGGAAATAGATGCTTCTGCGTCATGAAGTAAACTTAATTTCTTGTTTAGTATCTAAATTTTTTAATTATCTAATTTAATTTACACAAAGGTCACGTATTGTTATTGATTCTAAAAATTACAAACAGAAAAATAATATTAGTATCTGTTATTAACAAGGTAAAAAAAATAGAAAGCATTAAGTATCATAATACTATACAATCAGTTTTGGTCATAGAATGTCATTGAAGCAAGCACATTTTTGGCACCAATGGTTTCGTTTTACGCTTTTGAAGCCTCCACTTTTGAGAAGTAGCAATTTATAACTCCTTGTAAAAGCAGGTTTACTTTGACGTTTAGATCAAAAAGGAATCCAAAGGCAAGGAGGATGCGTTCAATCCACTCAAACATACTTCTCTTCTTTCTAATGCTAAACTAACCATCGCCATAGCCAATTTTCTAAAAAGCCAAAAGCACATGCAAAGTAATTACAAATCACAACAACAATGGCTTACAATTTCAATATCACAGTAAAAAATTAACAACCATAGTACCTAACGCAAACCCCATTCCCATACACAACATCAACACCACATTCCCTCGTGTACATCAACAATAACCACATCAATCAATGTAATAACAGCTTACCACAAAAACGTTTTAATTAGAGCAAATAATCAGTTTATTGATATTCAGAACAAGACGACAATACCATCAGTGATGACCAGAACAATAACCAAACTAGTCAGTGACCAATAAATTCAATTTCAGAACCTCAGCCTTCGTTAATATGTTCCTGAACAAAAGATAATACCATCACTCATAATCTGAACAAAAAATCTCCACACTAATATAATTTTTAGACACTCAACTTTAATTATTTATTTTTCGGAAATTTAATTATGTTCCAAAATAAAAAGGCAACCATCACTAGTAATCAGAACAACAATCGAAGCAATAATCAGAAGAGTAATTTTAATTTCAAAAACTCAGCCTTAATTAACTTTTTCCCGGAACAAAAGTACAATACCATCTCCTGTAACTAGAACAATAACCAAAATAATAATCAGAACATCAATCTGAATTTCAGAATCTCAAACTTAACTAATTTTTTTCTCATAACAAAGTTACAATACTATGAATTGTAACCGGAAAAAGAATCAAAACAACAACCGTAACAGTTATCAAAACAGCAATTCGGAGATTCGAAAATCACCATTAATTTTTTCCTAACCAAAAACGAAAATATTGGTTTACCTGAGCTTCGGAATAGGGGAAGGAGCAGTTGAGCAGGGGTCGTGGCAGCTGGCACGATTAACCTCCGCGGTGGGGACTGGCTAAATGATAATGCAGAGAGGAAGAAGAACGGGGACACCAGCGCGGAAACAAAGAACCAGATGCCTGTGCCGTAGCAACAGATTTGTGGGACAGCCACAGCAGATGGGCAGCTGGCGACGGTCACAACCGAGCAGGGGACGGACGACGACGACCTGGCCACGCACACGACCGCCAGACGACGACCGACCATGACCTGGAGACCCTTGCGTCGGGGGAATGGAAGGGCCTTCGGCCACTTGGAAACAGGAGGATTGTCAACCGACCACGACGAACCCGCCGGCAACGGTCAGACCAACGGCGGCGCGCTGAGGCTAGGTTTGTATTTTGGGGAGAAATAACACTGAGTCTGAGGAATCAGAAATGAGGCTCGAGGGGAGGGCAAGGGTTTCCTCTGACTGACGACTAGAATTTGGGTCTTCTTCTTTTAACCAAAACGCAAAAAAACAACGCCGTTTTCATCACAGCTGCTTTGGAACTTTGAACCAAAAACTTACTTTGGATAGTTTTATGGCAACAATATTAGACTAAACAAATATTACCATTCAAAATGCCAAAAAAATCCAACTACCTGAGCCCAAAACCTCCCATAGCCCATGAACACATTTACTGGACCAGACCATATTACTACTTAATATAAACACATCATTTACATTAATTAATAAATTTAGGCCAAATCAAAAACAGAATCAGATGAACTCCTTTGCCCGTTATAGCATCAACACAGTATCTTTGACCTCTCCTCACAAACACGTGTCACAGCCCACCAGTGACATATGCAGTCCGCATGACATGATGATTATATTGGTAAGCACCATAGAACTCCCCACTTACGAAAAATATTGATTGAATTGTTCAGAAGTTCGATCAAGAATCATAGCCACCAATACTGGTCAAGTGTATATGTTGGATGCCATGACATATAATTGGTTTTTGACGAAGTTTCACGCTAGATGGACGAGGAAGAAGAACATAGTCACTGTCAAAACTAGCCTATTCATCCAGTTGGGGAGAATCTTTTGTGTTGTGTATGGGCTTAGGCCCTGCAAATTACTTTATATTCCAATCGGCTCAAATTATTAATTTGTTGAAAAATATCTCCAAAATTACTATGATAAAAATACCTACAATTTTTTTTAAAAGCGACAAAAGTATTTAGCCGTTAAATATATATTTCCATTAATAAATTTAGAAGATATTTCTATTAGTGTGTTGATAATTAAAAAACACTTTTGGTAATTTACCCTAAAGTGAAATAAATATTCATACAAAAAGAAAATTAAAAAATATAAAAGAATTCAACATACGGTTGAGTTTTTTTAATATTGCAGGGAGATGAGTGATTTTTTTTCATTATTTTTCTATGCGTGAGTTACACAATACTATGAAAAAAAGCTTTAATATGTTGGAACACACAAAATGGCACCGCCGTGTTGTAGTGTCTAAAATTTTTTAATCATTTAAAATCAAAATGGGAGCACCCTTTTATAATAAAATAATTATTTTAAAATTTTACAATTAGAAAATGGTAACACCGTTTTGTGAATGTTTTTTTTTTTTTAATAAAAAATAAAAAAATGGTAGTAATGTTTTGCCTGTTATACGAATTTAAAAATTGAAATTGGTCAAAATAGTATTGACGTTTTGTACTGACACGAATAAAAATAAAAATATAAAACTAACTATAAAAGCAGCTCTAGTGTTATGCTGAGAATACCTTGCGGAGAGAATAGAAGTGAGTAACATAAAGTTGTTTTTAGTTTTAGATTTTGAGAGTTATTTAGTAGTTTGTTCTGCATATATTGAGTGAAAAAAATTTGTGGATAAATGTATTGAGTGTATTAAATGGAGAGTTATATTAGTTTAAAAATATATTACAATAGTTAGATTTTGTATGATACATATGAAGACGTGAATTTTTTATGTGAGAAACTGTCTTATTGTTGTTTTTTTTTTTTATATATAAAGGACTTACGAGTGTATTTTTTCAAAGTGTAAATCATCAAGTGCTAATGAGAATGAAATATTTTGTACAGGCAGTCTGTATTGATATTCGGTGGTTTCATTCAATTTCAAATAAGACATGTGATTGATGAAGCTAATATATAAGGAAAGTTTTCGACCTACCATCAAACTAGAGCGGAAGCCTCTCTTATCGAGTTATATGTGAATTCGAGAAAATTAAATATGCTAATTTTTCAGAACCCAACATAGACGGGATAGGTTATAATACTAAGGGTGTGTGTGGTTGGAGGGAATACAAGTATATTCCCAAGAATTTTGAGATGGGAATATCTTATTCCCATGTTTGGTTCAAGATTTAAAAAATTATTCTTGGGTATGTTTTATTCCCTGGAATCAAAATCCAACCCATTTCATTCCCATCTCCCCCCTGGTTATCTTTAATTCCAATGGGAATGGAATGTGTATAATAAAGTGAAAAGACCAAAATACCCTTGTTAATTTCACTCCAACCTTTCTTTTCAGATTTTTACTCCTCATTTGATCAAAAACCCAAACCCTAGCAGAGCCCCTCTCCCATCGAAACTAAAACCTAGCCGAGCTTCTTCCCCAAATTCACGGAGGCTCCACCGGCGTCAGCACCGTCTCGCCGCCGATTTGAGTTTGCACGACCACCCCTCACCTTATTTTAGAAGAAAATTCACTTCAATCGTTCGTTTGCGTTCGTGTTCCATCATCGCAGCTCGGTTCACCGCGACTGTATGCTTGCCGTCGTCGCTGCCGCGCCTCTAACCAAATCCTCTGCGTCGCGTGCTCGCGTTTGGTCTCTCTCCTCTGTCACTCTCTTGCTTGGCGTTGAGTTCGCCGTCGACGAGGAAGCTTTGCCACCGTTTCTCCAGTGCTTCGCATACGGTTCTCTCTCTCTCTCTCTCTCTCTCTCTCTCTCTCTCTCTCTCTCTCTCTCTCCCTCTCTCACTTTCTTATGTTGGTTGCAGGAGATACTAAATAAGAGCAAATTTGTTGCTATTGATGCTGGAAACAGGGGCTACCCTCCGAATAAGGTATGTAAGTTAATGATTGCGATGTTTTTGACACCAAATTTCTGATGATTTGATGATGACACTGATCTGAGGTAATTAACATCGTTGTTAAGTTTGCATAAGGTCACAAGTTGAAAAGTTATTTTCCACAGTGAGTGCTTTTGAGTTTGTGGTGTTTGAAATTTAAGGGGAGAAAATGAAGGTTAGATGGTGAATTGGTGATTGAGTTTTGGAGCACATAACCTAGTCATGTGTTTGCTGTTTTTCATTGTTTTTCAAGAACCAAAATTGCTTGCAATTCTTTTACTCTGTCAGATATTTGCAATTATGTCACTGAGAGCTAAAAAAAGATAATTTTGTTTCATTACAATTTTGTTAGCTAAACTTGAATTTAGTCAACTCAATTTAACTATTATGCTTTTGCATTCTTTTACTTGTGTTCTATTTAACTATGATGCTTTTGATTCTCTTTTGCTGATATCCTACAATCAAACTTCAAGCTGTTTTAGATTAGAATTGAAGTTCTCTAATTTGTATAAAGCATGTCTGTAGCATTCAATTAATTGTTTATTATCTTTCATTAAAATTAAATGATGATATAGAATTTCACTTACATTGACAATGTATATTTCACTTAAATGATCATTCTTTTAGTATAAAGTTACTATGATTTTTTGAGCAACAAGTGATGGACTTGCTGGAATGCTAGCAGTGTCAATAAAGAAATCTTCCAGTGTAGCTAGGAATTTTAACTGGTTCCCTAGGAAAGCTATTATTTTCTGGCACTCTGCAAGCTTTTCGGCAGCCAGAGCTAGATCCTCCTGACATAGCAGAGATCATATACATTACATGACTTGGCCAGAATTTGAAAGTCTTAGATAGACACCATTCCATGACCTCAAACTTACACATATTCACAATAAAAGTGGTTTTATTATGAGTTAGTGTTCAAGAACTTACTCGCATATATATATAACTACTTCCTCCAAGTTATGTAAAAAGTTTTTCTTTTTTTTTTTTTTTTTGCAGGGAGGATCTCTTATCATTCTGTCATCTTATTTGATTCTTCTCTACGTCTTAATGATACTCTTCTTTTATCAGGAAAAAAATGTTATTTTACCCAAAAAAGTTCTCTTATCCTTCAAGTTGCAAATGTCTGCCACATACTTGCTGTGTATTTGATGTTTGAATAGCAAAACTTACAATATAAAATTAAAAAAAAGCTGAAGAAGTTGCCTAAAGCATGTTATGATAGTGTATCTTGTTGAGGCCTGTGGTGCACTGAACACATTTGACATGCTTTCTATATTAAAGATGGAATATGAATATTGATTGATTCATGGATTAGTTATAGTCCTAAGAGGCCCTTTTTATAAGCTTGTTTTAGTATTTGAACTAAAGTTTATATTTTTAGGTTCATCTGCTTTTGTCCAAGGGCACATTTGGCTGCTTATACACCATCAATTGAGAAGAGTCGACCTGTATTACAAGGACTATTGGCTATAGATCACTTAACAAAGGAGGTAAGTTTTAACTAAATATTCTTAATATGGTAGGAGAGGTTTTAATTTCTACTTTTTTCCTGTCAAATAACATCATTATGAATATAACAAGATAGGACAAATGGGATTTGGAACTTGAATATTATTATTTTATTTTTTAGGGTACAAAGAAAGGGGGTTTTGAACCCAGGGTACAAGGGAAGGGAGAACTCTATCCTAATCAACTACCCCATTTAGGCTAATCCCAGATGGCTAACTTGAACATTATTTGATGACTATCGTTGATATTTAATTTCATCTGTAGTTTGAGAATGCCAGATATGCTCCCTTTTAAATATTTTGAATAAGTTTGAAGTATGCCTATTAATTTTATTTTTTAAATGATAGAAAAAGTTTACATAGAATAAATAAATAGTTAAGTCTTCTAGCTAAATATTTTAATATTTTTTTTTTTTGCAGAATGGATCCCAAACAGAAGATGAAAATTATTGCCTGCATGATTTTACATTTCGAATTAATGAATGATCTTATGGTTAAGTTGTTGATGATTTACTATGTTTTGATTATATTGCAATTAAAAAAAAAAGAAAAGAAAATGGAATGATAGTTATAGTAGGCAAGTAATAAGAGATGTTAGTGTTGATAGGATTATTTATTTTAGTGATCTAGCATGTATAGAAAACACAAGAATGGATAGATGTGCCTTTCATGCATTGTGTAACATGCTAAAAAGGGTTGGAAGGTTAGAACCAAGTAGGAATATGGGTGTGGAAGAAATGGTTGCCATGTTTTTACATATTATAGCACATGACGTCAAAATTAGAGTAATAAAGAGACAATTTGTGAGATCTGAAGAAACAATTAGTAGGCAGTTTAATGATGTATTGCTTGCTATTTTGAGATGTCATAATCTCTTACTGAAGAAACCTCAACCATTTAGCCAGGATAGAATGGATGAACGATGGAAATGGTTTAAGGTAATTTATTTTGCTAATGTTATTAAATCTCATATGGTTGGTGTTCTTTAGGATTGAGTTAATTAATCTTTGTTTTGGATTTTAGGATTGCCTAGGAGCTTTAGATGGTACTCATATCAAAGTCAATGTTCTTGAGGCTGATAAGCCTAGATATCGAAACAGAAAAGGTGACATAACAACAAATGTGCTTGGAGTGGTTGCTCCCGATATGCAATTTATCTACGTACTGGCGGGTTGGGAGGGTTCAGCTGCGGATTCTAGGGTATTGCGAGATGCACTATTTCGCAATGGGTTTAGTGTTCCCCAAGATATTTTATTGAGACTTTAATATATTATCAAAGTAACCATTTGATCTTTCATTAATTTTGTTCAATTGTGTATGTCACACTAGGTCATTATTACTTATGTGATGCTGGATACATGAATTGTGAAGGATTAAAATATCATTTGAGTGAGTTTAATCCACATAATCAACCTAGTACAGCCCAAGAACTTTTTAATATGAAACACTCATAAGCTAGAAATGTTATTGAAAGGGCATTTGGAGTATTGAAAGCAAGATGGGGAATTTTAAGGGGAAGATCATTTTATCCTATTAAAACTCAAGGAAGAATTATAACTGCATGTTGCCTTTTGCATAATCACATTAGAAGAGTGATGGTTGCCTATTAATGAGATAGTAGATCAAAATATGCTTGGAGTAGATGGGGGGACGATCCACCATATTGAGACGAGCGATGCTTGGGGTAGATGGAGGGATCAACTTGCACAAGAAATGTGGAACCAATGGAGGAGAAAACATCATACACGATAACTGTGTTCATTTTTCTATGTATGAGGTTGTCTATTGTAACATTGATTTCATTTTATTGATGTGTTTCCGTTCTTGCACAAGAGTTATACGTCTGTTAGTAAATTTTAACTTTTTGAGACTTTTTTGTAACTTTAATTTGGATAATAGTAAAGCTTTTTAATACATATGTGGTTAGAATCGTTGAGATTTGTTTTATATAAGTTTAATTATGGATTATGAGACGAATTATGAATTATGGATGAACCAAACAAAAACTAAAACATTCCTAGGCATATTATTAATATTTCATAGATTTTATTTTTACAAACCAAACATAGGAATACTATATACTTGGTAATATTATTCCAAGGAATCATATTCCTAGTAATGATATTCCTAGGCATAAAAATTAATCTTTGAATCACACACTCCCTAAAAGCAATGAAAAATTTGAAGGTAATTATCAAATTGTTGGTCCAACTAAAGATATGAAAAAAGATGATATATCGATTGAGGAAGATGTAGTAGATATTACTGACACGCTAGCGGGTTAACATTCATTTAAAGAGCTATTATTTATACATACTTTAAATCTTTATGTCATGTATGTATCGAAATTTCTTAAATATGTCAATACAGATAATTTTGTTGTTCTTGTCGAGGCTGAGGTGGTTGTTCTTATTGAGGTCGTTGTTCTTAGGCAGGGTTTGGTAAAGCTTTTTCAAGAGGTGCTTGTACTTTTGAAAAGCACAAGCACCTCATTTTACGTTTGGTAAATTAAAAAGTCTAAGTGCTTGTTCTTGCGGCTTTTAAAAGTTAGGGGTGCTTTTGAAAGCACTTAAGCGGGAGCTTTTCAAAGTTAACTTGTGCTTATCAAATTTTATTTATTTTTTCGCACATATTTCCTGCTATTATATTGCCATGGAAATCCTCATATATTTCTAACTTCTCATTCTAATCTTCACAAATTCTAACACAGTCTTCATATATTTTTTATTTTTCAACCTAATCTTCACAAATTTCAACACAAATATATCTCTATCACATATTAGGTATGAACTTCTATCTATTTATATTATTTTTTTTGTGCGTTATTTTTGTATTTTTTTAGTAGATCTATTATATTTATTTGTTTTTTATCTGTTCTTTAAAATGTGAAGAAGATGACTTGGTTTATAAAAACTAATCATAAAATTTTTCTTGCATGAACATTAGTCAAAATTATAATAATAACATGTATATATATGTAAATATAGATATATAATCATAAGAGTAATTTATTTGAGATATATGTCTCATTTTTTATGATATGTAAAGGTAAGCCAATATATATAGGTGGGTAATGGACGTACCCAATACTAACATTGGATTACATACAAATTTTATTATTGGTTAGTGATAACTTTATTTATATTAGTACAATCAAGTAAATATTTAATCATTATAAACATATTTATTATAATTTTTTTAAGTTTTAAAAGTTGTTTTACCAAACATAATTGTGATACTTGTGATTAGTAAAAGTCATTTTTAATTTGATTTTATCAAATGCAAGCGCTACAGCTTTTAAAAAGTTGTTTTTTAAAATACAGCTTTTATAAGCTACTTTCAAAAAGTAAAAGCTCTACCAAACCAAGCCTTACTGTGGTTGTTACTCTTGCTCAGCATGCTTAAATAGTCGCAGGTGATCACTGAACTTACCGACATACCAATCCATGTACTGGTCGGATAATTGATAGTTGTAGACATGTGCATCTGTCAATACACATGGACTATTTAACCATGGTATGATCCATTTTTCGTGCTCTACGCTCTAATTCTTGTTTTTTGGACCCGTCAGCACTTAATGTGATAAATACTGCAGTCGATTGTTAAAATAATAAGGGAAATAGTATTCAGATACGCGCATAAAGTGTATAAGATGTGATTATCTCAAGAAAGAATATATGTATAGTCCAAGTGGGATATTGTTAACAAATTATTTAATTTCCTAATTTATTTGTGGGCAATACATATATTAATTATAATCACATATAATACTATTTTAAATTAAATGACTTAGATAAAGGTGATCTCATTTATTGCTATAAATGCTAAATTAAATAAGTTATAATTACTTTTGATTTGGAATTAAATGGGAATAAAATCAGATATTATCTTTTAGACTTTGGATAATTATCTTTTGGATTTTAGATATATTATTTTTTGAAATTTAAATATTATTTTTTATTTGAGTTTTAGGATTTAATGAGTGCCATACTCAAATATAAATAGTACTTTCAGATTTCGGTCCCTAATATACCAAAACTACCTCAGCAATCCATAAAAAAAAGTTACAATTCAGCCGTCTAACAATATAGAAGTTGAGAAAGATCGAAAAAATACAAATAAAAACTCTTCCAATCATAATTCATGTTTATGAATTTAGTACGCTTTTATATTTGCATTTAAGTATTTTTTTTTTTAATGATTTAACACGAATCATTTTTGAATTCAGAAATTCTAAAAAAATTCCAATACTTTGGTCAAATTCATTCGTGAGGCTGCATCAGACGTGCCGTTTCAAGGGCGCCTCTGTAAAGTGGAGTTGAAATCTATTTGATGGGCGGTTCATGTGAAATAGACCCTTTGTATTTTGGCACAACTTTAAATTTATGGGTATTTTGGAAAATAAATTTTCTTAATGTTTATTTAATTAAAAGAGCCCAGTACAGTCTCCAATACATTTGCCACTCTCATTTCTGAGAAGGCCTCAGAGTCTTTGGGCCTGGCCCAACTTGTCTGCTCTTAGCAACGGTACTTTTAGTTGCCGCGTTTTCCCATAAAACCAAAAGAGGGAAAGAATTGCCGCGTTTTTTCCTATTGCACTTCTTTGATTACTTTGACCTCCATCAAACATCCAAGGGTTACGAAATTAATTTGTCATTTACTTTGACCCCATTGTAATTGTAGTAACCGGTGGTAAATGACAAGAGAAAGTCAATCAATGAAGACTAAAGATAATAAATTAATCAATTAAAAAACAAAAGATGGGAAAGTTTGAATCGCAGGAACGTGATGGTGTCGGTTTGAGATGGAGAAGGGAGGACTGAGGAGTGGTGACAACTGACAAAGTGGTCATCCCTCATTTTCCATTCGCTCCCCCACTCATTGCTGAAAAGTGAAAACCTCCTTCAATAACTCCGTCATTTCCTCGCTCTTTCACTCTAACACCTCTAGTTCACATCGAACCTTCTGGAATTTTCTTCCATGTCACTCTCACGGGGACATTCCCGTCATTTCCCCAGCACTATATACCAACTGTCATTTCCACGATCCAAACCGAGTAGTGAGAGTGTAGGTTGAGCTTTGGACGTTGCTTGTTTAGTTTTATAAACTTTTATTGTTTTAAGTGTTTTCATTTCGCTCCCCATTTCTCCAATTTGAACACCACCACAACATGGACAGAGGCGGTTACAATCAGAGACGTGGTGGTGGTAACGCCAGAGGCGACGGAGGAGGAGGCCGCATGAGAGGAAGAGCAAGAGGAAGAAACTTTTCCCAACCCCGACGGCAACCGGCTGACAGTGGCGGAGGAAGAGGCACCGCCGGCAGAGGATTTTATCCGCAACCACCACCACCACAGTGGCAGCCAAGGCAGCAGAACACCATCTCCGGGGGCACATCAACCGCAACCGGCAGCGGAACCGCACCTCCAAGTCTCGTTTCCCCTCCGTCAAACCCTCATCCTCCCTCTCAAAAAGGTAATTTTAGTAAATAATTTTAAAATAATTTAATCTACATTCATCTTCAAGTAACCAAGTTATGTTGGTATTTTATGCAGTTGTTCCGGTTGCCGGAATGGGAACGATTGGAACGTCTTCAGACTCCAATGAAACGATCTCACCAATTCAGAGGCCCGACGCCGGTGGCAAGCTGGCGGTTAAGACCAAGACTCTTCAGGTGAACCATTTTTCAGTGAAATTCAACCCGAAGAGCAGGATCATACACTATAATGTCGATGTGAGTCCCCAATCGCCGCCACAACCAGGCCGTCCACCGAGGAGGATATCAAAGACCGAACTGTCATTGATCCGTGACAAGTTGTTCCTTGACCGTCCGGAGCTGCCGCTAGGGATGACTGCCTACGATGGTGAGAAGAACATTTTTAGCATGGTTAGTTTGCCCGAAGAGGCTTTTGTGGTGGAAGTGTCCAAGGGAGAGGACGAGAGGCCCACAGGATTCATCGTGACGTTGACTCTAGTCAACATTCTTGAGATGAGTAGGTTGGAGGATTACATCAGAGGCAGGGCATTGTCAATCCCCAGAGTGATCTTGCAGGGTGTGGATGTGGTCTTCAAGGAGAATCCAACAAAATGTACTGTTCCGGTTGGTCGCTGCTTCTACCCAATGAACCCGAAATTTAGAGAGACGAATCTTCAGCCTGGTGTGATTGCTGTTGGAGGGTTTCAGCATAGTCTCAAACCAACCCGTCAAGGACTGTCATTGTGCTTGGATTATTCGGTTTTGTCTTTCAAGAAACAAATGTCAGTGCTGGATTTCCTTCATGAACAGATTACCGGTTTCAATTTGCGCGAATTCGGAAGGTATAGAAAACATGTTGAAAATGTGCTAATTGGTTTGAAGGTTCATGTCACCCACCGGAGGACCAAACAGAAGTACACAGTTGCTCGATTAACTGGCAAGGACACACGACAAATCAATTTCCCTGCCGTGGATGCACAGGGGAACCCCACTGGGCAGCTTAGCCTTGTTGGCTACTTCCAGAATAGGTATCAGATTGATATCAGGTACAAGGACATCCCTGCATTGGATTTTGGAGGTAACAAGACCAACTATGTGCCAATGGAACTTTGTGTCTTGGTTGAGGGTCAGAGGTATCCCAAAGAGTATTTGGGTAGCAATGCTGCGAAAAATTTGAAAGATATGTGCCTGCCTCCACCGAGAGTGAGGCAAGATGCAATACAGGCGATGGTGAATTCAAGATGTGGACCCTGTGGGTAAGTGGACTATGATTTCATGATTATGCTGTTTGTTGAAACTTGAATTGTTTGGTTTACATAATTTAATCTCTTGTTGATTTTAAGTATCGAGTGACAATGCTGCATTGTATTTGTAACCATTAGCATGTCTTTAATAGCTTTAAGCCTTAACTTCACTGGTACAAGGGTTTGCTTTTGTGAGATTCTTAGGGAGATGATAATGCGTTTTGATTTGCATGCTGAAAAATGAAAGTGCCATCAAACTATTCTTTTTGGGTTGAATTATCAATTTTGAAAAGTCCATGCATAATGGACTGTAATCTCACCTTGTCTGTTAATTATATATCAAAACTTGTACTTCTATAATCTTTTTTTTATGCATGATCAATATTGTCTTGCTAGATATGAGTTGAATGGTATAGAAAATGCACATATCCTTTGAGACTTTTCACTGTTCTTTATGTGATTATTAGTTCAGGTTCCATTCAATTGTCTAGGATCCATGGGATGACTACTTACCTGCTTTCATGAATTTTCATATACATAAATACTTGCTTAGTTTTGTTGATATAAATATCGAATCTTATTGTTGACATAATGGGTGTTTTTGCTCTTCATTTACTATTGTCTTCCTTTTTGCTATGCATTCTTCAAGAAGTTGGATTCTTAAAGAACCTGTGCTTTTTCCTTTTATAAAGTCAAATTAACTTAATATGAGGGGGCCTCTTGAAGGACTGCTATAACTTAAAACAAATGCTTACATTCCAAAATGTCATGCTATCTTTAATATATCTTTATGATTGTCACTTTATTTTCCCAATTTACCGGACACAATCCACTAATAAAATCTTATTTCACAGGGGTGATATCGTTGGAAATTTTGAAATGAATGTCAGCAATGTTATGACAACAGTGACTGGCCGTGTACTTGGACCCCCAAAACTGAAGCTTAGCGATCCAAGTGGCAGGACTATCCATATGGCATTGACTCCAGAGAAGTGCCAATGGAATTTAGTTGAGAAGTCAATGGTTGAAGGTAAGCCAGTTGAGTGTTGGGGCATTCTTGATTTCACCCTCCGCAGTAGATGTGTCTTTTTCGATAATAGATTCATTTCTAAGCTTATTGAGAAGTACAATAAATTTGGCATCATCATGAAGGAGCCAGTTTGGATAGAAAAAACAGACATGTTGAAACTTGGAAACTATAATCAGCTTTCTGACTTACTTGAAAAGATTAATGATGCGGTTTCCAGAAAATATAGATGCCGGCTGCAATTTCTTCTTTGTGTAATGGCCTCCAAAGATCCAGGTTACAAGTGCCTCAAGTGGATTGCTGAGACCAAGGTCGGCATTGTGACACAGTGCTGCTTGTCGGGTAATGCTAATTCTGCAAAAGATCAATATCTTACTAATCTTGCTCTCAAGATCAATGCGAAAATTGGAGGCAGCAATGTGGAGCTTATTAATAGGCTTCCTCACTTTGAGGGCGATGGTCATGTTATGTTTATCGGGGCTGATGTAAATCATCCGGCTTCCAGGGATGCAAATAGTCCATCAATGGCTGCTGTGGTTGCCACTGTTAATTGGCCGGCTGCAAACCGCTATGCTGCTCGAGTTTGTGCTCAAGAGCATCGCACTGAGAAGATTTTGAACTTTGGAGAAGTTTGCCTTGAGCTTGTTTCATGTTATGAAAGGCTGAATGGAGCCAAGCCTGAAAAGATTGTTATCTTCCGTGATGGGGTCAGTGAAAGTCAATTTCAGATGGTTCTTGGTGAAGAGCTTCAGGATTTGAAGAGGACCTTCGAACGTGCAAATTATTCCCCAACCATCACTCTTATTGTGGCACAAAAGCGACACCAGACTCGACTCTTCCCTTCTCCTGCTGAGAATGAGATGACATCTGCTACTCGCGGCAATGTGTTGCCTGGAACAGTGGTGGATACAGTAATCATCCACCCCTTTGAGTTTGACTTTTATCTGGTTAGTCACCATGGAAGCCTGGGAACAAGCAAGCCCACTCATTACCATGTCTTGTGGGATGAGCACGATTTCACATCAGATAAACTCCAGGAACTGATATATGACATGTGCTTTACATTTGCGCGGTGCACGAAACCTGTGTCTTTAGTCCCTCCGGTGTACTATGCTGACCTTGCTGCATACAGAGGACGACAATACTATGAAGCAAAGATTGGGATGCAATCTCCGTATTCAGCTACATCTTCCTCATCATCACCTTTGGCTTCATCCGTTTCTTCAGCTACTTCAAATTCGAATGATATGGATTTCTACAAACTGCATTCTGATCTGGAAAATATAATGTTCTTCATCTAAAGGGTCTTCATTCCGTACAACAATGCACAGAGGAATCTCATTGTCAGTTAGATCAACATTTAGATTTACAGTTACAATGTTTTCATGTTCAGATATATGGCAATCTGAGAGGAGGAAAATATTTAGAGATGATAAAAATACGTATTTAGTTAACAAAATAATGGGTATAGACACTAATGTCAAGTTTGGTTTTCGCTTAATGATTGTCTCTGCATTAAGTTTTCACTACAGGATCCTATACTTTCCTATACTGTGAATTGTGCATTGTTTATTGTAAGTTGTTTGTTTAGCACAGCACTGTGAAATTTACTATTTTGAATTTTACAACATATGGACCTCACTTGTGAATGTTTTTATTTGGGATTCATACATACAATGAACATTTTACAAAATCGTGAATGTGACCCATAAATTAAGAAAACGTGGCTAAGCTATGGTGTTAAAAATAATCTGAGTATTGTTTTTTTTTTTTCTTTTGGTTTAAACAAGGATTACAAATCACCAACGAGAACGTGGCACGCAACGTAGGCCTAAAGCTCTCATGAAGTGAAGATGAAAAGGATGAATAAGAGGAGAGCTCTTAGCTTTGAGATTTTGTACAAGCTAAGCTAAGACACATGAGAATTCTTTAATTTGTTTATTATTATGTTATTATAGCTAGGTTCACCTCCTCGATAATGGGTCTCTTTTCACCTATATATGTTTGGGCATGTATGTGTGCATGATTCTAAACACGTTATATTGCATAACAAAGAAATATTATTAGGTGCAAGGTGCAATATGGCTGGTTATTAGATAATAAATGTAAAGTTAAATATTCAAGTTCGTAAAAGTGTGAAATTATTATTAGAGGGCTATGAAATTATACACAAAATTATGATACATACATTTTTTTTTTCTGCCAAGTTAGTTTTTGCCTAATTAAATTATATTAATTCAAAAATATTCGGTAATCAATGGTGATGAGTTTGAAAACTCCAAATTAATTTGTTGGTAATCAAACATTATTAAAATGATTAATCACAAAATTATTAATTTGAATTTTAATTCACATTTGTTAATTAATAATTTTGTTGCTTGCAGATCTTGTTTTTGGGCATAAAGAAAAATAAAAGCCCAAAATGGTTGGCTAAAATTCAGCCTTGTGCAAAAATGATTAAGAATATATGGCTGGAATTATTATTATGTGAATTGGGCTAGATTTTGTTGAACAAATCCAAATTAATATTTGCTACAAGATCATCAAGACTTGGTCCGAAAAATTGAAAAAGAAAGAAAGTAATATTGCATGCTTTCCTCGGTTACCCACTCTCATCATTGAATGGATTTTAAATTCAATTAACTTGCATTAAGTGCATTGGAAACAGGAAAGAGAAAGTGAAAATTGATTTGATGGCCTTTAATGTTTTACACGTTACTAGGCATGGGGTTTTGTAAACTTAATTCATTTTTATTTCCTTTCTTAATACCTTTGAAATCTTTTCTGTATTCTCTCTCTTCTCATTTTTCTCTTCACAGGAAAGATGGAAGTAAAAACAAGCTATCAGAAGAAAGAAGAAGAAGCTAGGTACAAGCAATAAGCCATTGTGATGATGGCATTAGCAAAAGAAAGATCCACAGTAGGATGTGACTGAGATCTTTGCCACTTATGGTAAGAAGTGGTGAGGAAGTCTCAAGCTCTCCATACCCGAAAATAGATGAGATCCAACTTGGTCAGAGAAGAAGATCCCAGAGGCTTCTCTACTTTTGATCACCCATCATAGAAGGTAGCTAGAGAGGCTACATGAAGGAGGAAGCAGAAGATAGAGCACATGGAGCTGTCAAGCATCAAGGACTCATCAAGGGTCAGAAATCCTTCTTGGAGAGCAAGTCAAGATGGAAGGCCCGGATTGATGAAGTTTGGTGAGAAGGGATGAGAAAGAGGTAATTGCATGTTGGATTTTACATTCGGTTATCTCTCTTCTCTCTCTGGCCGAACCGGTTTAGTGTTGAAGAAGAAGAAGAAGATTAGCTTGGTTCAACCGTTTCAACCTTGGAGGCTTCCCCTTCTATAATAAGGGTGAACAGCCGAGGCTTAAAGCAGGGAGAAAAGAGTGAAAGCACAGAGTTCTCATAGCTACCCAAGCTAACAGAAGTTCTTCTCCTTCAATGTTTTTCATGTTGTATTTTTCTGTTTAGTTTTGTCTATCTTGAGTCTCATGAAAAAAGGCAAACAGTGAGGTTTGTAAGAAAAAGCCATAGAGCAGAAAAAGGCAGAGTATACCAAATTAAAAGAAAAAGCCATAGATGTCCTAGAGGTCCTTTGTACATCTGTGTTGTGTTTCATGATTCTGTGGGAATTCTCTTGCAAGTTGGGTTAGCACTTAGCAGTTGAAAGCTTGGTAGGTGAGCAAGTCAAGTTCAGGGTTGGGGATAGACTCTGGACTTGTCTTGGATAGGAAGGGTAGTTCCTAGGGAGAATTGGTGTCTGTAATCAAGATGATTATAGTAAAATTCCGTCATTATTGTGATGGAGACTGGATGTAGGCTGCATTGCACTTGGCAGCTGAACCAGGATACTTCTTGGTGTGATTCTCTCTTTCTCTTCTACTCCATTTCAGTTTCTGTTGCTAAGGAGACAAACTTGAAAAATATCTCCTGACTGGGAACGAGACAAAAAAAAAATGTCTCGTGACTGGTTATGAGACAAAACGCAGAAAAATATCCTAAAGCTAATTTAAAAGACAGCAAGTATTATTCAGCAAAAAGGGGCTAAGATTCAACCCCCTTCTCTTAGCCACTGATAAACCATCAAATGGCATTCAGCTCAAATATGTCCAAACTTTTCATTCTTGATATCTATTTAGTTGAATGAGTAACATTAACATATATATATATAAAATCATGTTATGAAATCAACTATCAATCAATTACTTTGTATGAAAACTAGTGTCAAACTAGTGCGATGCATATTGAATATATTATTTTATCTTTATTTAAAGTAAAGTGTAAATAGAATAGTTTAAAATCTATAATATTCTTGAATCATAGAAAAATAGACCTAAAAAATAAGAACATAAATAACTGTAATAGTAGCATGTCAATTTTACACTGAACTTTATACTATAAGGCTAATGAAAATTTATCGACAACCTAGTATTTTATTAACCTCGTTAGAAAAGCAATTGGCATATGATGTTGTGCTCCATGTTACACATTTTATTTCAAGTCTGAAAGTATAGTTAATAAATTAGTTATATCTACGATAAATATTTGTACAAAAGTGTAAATCATAACATGCTACAAAAATAAAAATACTATTTTTTTACCTAAATATTATTAAAAATTTTGTTGAACATGACAATTAATTTGTTATTAATGAGTTTGGATTGCTGTCTTCATCTAGAATTAGAATATTCACGCCATTGCGATTCTTAAGTCTTGACAAAGCAACGTAAAGTTGCCGATTGGTGAATACTGATTTTGATAAGTAAAGTCTTACATGTGATAATAATTTATCACATATAGTGAAATACCTTAGTTTTTCAATGTTTTCCTCCTCATATATAGTATCCCCTCAGCCAATAATGTCTAAGTTGCATTCTAAATACGATTTGATTTGTTAACACCATTAGATATTAATAGCATCACAAACAGTCTTTTCAATTGATGACCAGACCTCATTAATAGTTGTAATGAATTTTTTATCGTCACACAATAGTCCCATAAAATAGAAAGCATCTTGAAAGTTAGGATATGTAATCCCATTAACTATTCTAACAGACTCATATGTTGTGCAATCTTTTTGAATAATTAACAAAATTCTCATATATTAGATATCACATGTACCCATGGAACATAGTTTAACCTCCCAATAGAATACTCTCTCTTGTGTGGATATCATTTCTTTTTTTTTTCTATCATAAACAAATTGATTTAGAAACTCAACATACGTTAAAGTTTGACTTGCTTTAAATTCTTTGTTGGCCTCCATCCATGTTAAGAACATTGTTTCTTTCCCTTTCTCTTAATCCATGATTTTCTCAAAATTGTTATTATCTTTAAAAATGATATTTTTCTTTTCAGGTAAATAAAAAGTTAATCTCATCACTAAAAGCCATCTCCGATGAATATCATAAGCCAAAATTCTCCACACAGCCTTTTGTGTAGACAAATACCCACAATTATAAAATTATTTGATCTCATGTTACTTTTTTTTAAGTATACTTTATCTTTTATATTTTTAATACTAATGTACCATACAAAAAATTTAATATTTTAAATTTTTTTGTAACAAAATAAAGTTAAAATAATAATCTAAATACAAAATACTAAAATAAATAAATTCGAATATATAGAATGAAATCTTAAAACAAATCCAAATAAATAAATTTACATTGAAGTTAATATTAAAATTATTAGATTTCGTTTTACTCATCTATTATGTGTAAGTGTTTATATTTAAAAAATAATAATTGATTATCTAGCATCAACTTCTCTTAGCAAATTCATGAATCGAGATACAATAATCCTCTTAACTGTTAGACATGTATTTTTTGATTTTTTTTTGAAAATTTTAATTTGAGTAAATAGTTTAAAATTAAAAAGTAACAACTTAAACAAATAATAATAATAATTTATGATTTAAAAGAATAATCTGTAAAAAAAAAATTAAAATTTAAAAAACAACAAACTAAGCAAATAATTTATAATTTAAAAAATAACTACCTAAGCAAAATAACTTAAAATTAAAAAAATAACAATTTCTTTTAAATTTGACTTTTTGTTGTTGTGTTTTAAAAGGACGTTTTGTTTTCGTTTTCAAATTTAAGCTCTTATTATTTTGTTTTCGAACTTGTTTTTTTACTACTACTTGCTGCTCATTGTTTTGCTATTACTTTTAAATTGTTAATTTCATTATTAAACAATCACCGTATACGAGAGATAAAATCGTTACAGTGATTGATAACCGCCTTATGTATCTTTTAAAAAACAACGGTTTATTATAAAAGAGAAATCTGAAATCTTTTCTGAAAGAGGAACTGTTCAATTCTTGAAAACTCAAAAGCCATTTCAAAAGGTTTATCTAAGCTGAAACAAATTAGCCTTTTATGCCTTTCCAAACCAGAAACACCAACCAACATGGCCTTCGGCCCAAATCATGATCAACCACGGCCCCAGGCCCAAACAGTCCAACCAACAACCAATCACCACAGTCTAATAGAATCCCAGTCACAAACACAAGTAGGAAAGTTCAAGCATAAACAAACAGTTACTGCAAGTAGAATAATTAGCAGATAATCACAAATAATCACAAAGGCAAACCAAGTACAATATGCACACCCAAATAATGTCATATAGATGCATATGATGCATGCCTGTCCTAGTGGCTGATGATATCATCAGTCGGTTATAAAGCCAACCCGACAGGTCCTGGTAGCTAACCATTGGACTGTCCCTTTGTCGTGCATTCCCAACTCGAGTTATTCTCGATCATTATCATGATCATAATCATAATCCATATCCAACACCCTTACTGGTGTATATTCACGGGGGCGAGCTCATCCGGGACTTTCACAGTGCCCGACCATACTTACGACATAGGGCCAGCAGAGTCTCGAGTCTCCACCTGGAGCACATGGTGGCTAGCCACTGCTTTCTTCCAGGGAAACTCGTGCCTCAGATAGTGGAAGTGCAAAATCACAATTATCAATATTTCAGCATATATGCATTCATTCTCAGTCATGAATCAACATTCATCTCAGCCATCTGGCTTAAATTCATAATTCATAGTCAGCCATCCGGCTCATAATATATTTCGCAATCAGCCATGATTCATTATCATACACAGCCATTCCGGCTCATAACAAAATAGCACTTCCACCATTCAACATCATCAAATTCATAAAATCGGCATTTAAGCCATAAATCACTTTTTCTCAATTCATTTCACTTTGAAATCAAATTTCAACTCTTTTCAGCCTTGGCTTTAAAGTTACCATTTCTCAAATCATCTCAGGCTCATAAGCCCCTTTTTCTCAAGGTAAGTTCCCTTTTTAAAACAAAGACACTCTCGGCATCCTCTTTCCAAAACTTTCAAAACCATGGAAATTAAAGTTTTATTTTGAAATGTTCAAAATCATCCATCCAACGACGGGATTTTGTATCAAAAGTTCCTCGGCAGAGTCTCAAGTCTTTAGGGGAGAATAACATAACTCATTTCGTCAAATTCACTTAAAATCATTAAAACTTTGGCTTCCTGATTTGAGTAATAAAATAGGATCCAAGCCAAACCGAGTCATGTAATCAATTACTCCTTTTAAAGCCGTTTCCTTTACTTAAGCAAAACCAGCTTCGACCCCATGATAAATTCTAAAACGTTTCAAACTACTCAAAATTGTTGTGGTTTTGCGAAAATTCAGAATTCAAAGAGTGCTTAAAACTTTCCCAAAACATTTTAAAATGAACTTGTCAATAGACGTTCAAGTTCTTTCAAAGTCACTGAAACTCCTCTAATTGAAACCCTCCAGTCGAATTCAAAGACTTAACCCTTTTCATCTTTAAAACAGCTTTAAAACATAAGTTTCATCTAAATAACTTTCTCCTAAAGAGATACAATGCTTTTCTTAAGAAACAAGACTAAATCACAATTTCCTATTTAATAATTTCATTTCAAAATCATGAATCATCCTTTTATTGATAATTTAAATAAAACAGTAGAAGTCTTTAACTCATCATTTTTCCAGACAACATTTCAATAAAGTCCCATATTCTACCGGAATTTCGGTAGCACCTTCCCTAAAATTTAGACTTTTCCACCCGGTTTGGGTCCCAACTAAACTGTTCCATAATCCTTTTCAATAGTCCAGATCCAAAATCAGTTCAAAAGCAAGCTAAATCCAACAGTCACCTCATTTTCATATTTCAAGGAAACCGTTTCAAAATTAATTCATTATCAGCCGATTAAACTCATTTCCAAAGCTTTAAAGAAACGATTCAGCAACAATTCATTTATCAAAACCAAGTCAATTAAAGTAAACAGGCTGAATCCAAAAGTGTATTCTATTTTTCACATTATTAGGAAAATCAACTCAACTCAAATCAATTCCTAACGGATTAAACTCGATCTCAAAACTTTAAAGAATCAACTTTGACGATTGGATTTTTGACGGTCTAGAATTTCAAAAATGAAACCTCGTTGCAAGTATAGTTTCTAAACCAACAAAGAATCTTTTCATACAAAAATTTTGGTTGTCACAAGTAACAAACCCCTATAAAAATAATAACCGAAGTATTCAAACCTCGGGTCGTCTCTCAAGGAATTGCAGGGAAGTGTACTTATAATTGGTTATGAGATTGTATCTTTTTGGGTTTTTTGAATGTTGAACAAGGAATGTAAATGACAAAAAAATAAACTAACAACTAGAAAAGCTCTTAGCAAGGTATGAGAACTAGAAGACCTATCCTAGTTATCCTTATCAATTGTGATGAGAATTGTCCATTGCTCCCACTTAGTTAACCTCTAACCATGAGGGAAAGTCAAGTAGATGAATTAACTTGATTCCACAAGTCCTATCCAAATCACAATGAAAGACTAACTTTAGTGGCATTCAAGTCAATTAGAAACTTTCAATTATCAATCAACAAAGGAGTTTGATAACTCAAGCGTCTCCAATTACTCAACCATAGCCAAGAGGAGAAAAATCTACTCTAAAACCCAACCAAGCATTTTGTCAAACACTTAGAAGGCACAACATAAAAGCATAGAAAAGCAATAAGAGATAATAAAATCCAAACAACCAATTGCAAGCATCAATGATAACAAATAAAGGAAGAAGCAATAAACATGAAAAACCTCAAATTGTATTAATTAGAAAATCAAATCTAACATGAGAATTCATAAACTAAAGTGGCAACATAAAGTAATCAATAAGGAAAATAAATAAACTAGAATGCTAGAACAATTATAAGTAGAAGAGAAACTAAATTAAAGTATAATAGAAATCTCAAATTGAAAATAGCTAAACCTAAGAATCCTAAAACCTAGAGAGAGGAGCCTCTCTCTCTTTAGAAAACTACATCTAAAACCTAAAATTATGTGAATGAAAGTTGTATGCATGAATCCCCACTCTGCAGCTTCTAATCTGTGTTTTTGGGCTTGGAACTGGGCCAAAAATAGTCCAGAAATTGCCCCCAGCAATTTCTGATACGTCCAGCATGTGGCTCTGTCATGCGTACGCGTCGTCCACGCGTACGCGTCATCCACACGTACGCGTCGATTGAACTTTTGCAAGGTCACGCGTATGTGTGATGCACGCGTGTGCATCGCCTAACTGCATGGCAACTATGACAAATTGCATATCATTTTGAAGTCCCGGATGTTAGCTTTCCAACGCATCTAGAACCGTCTCATTCGGACCTCTATAGCTCAAGTTATGGTCGATTTAGTACGAAGAGGTCAGGGTTGACAGCTTAACAATTCCTTCAATTTCTTGTATTCCTTCCACTTTTGCATGCTTCATTTCCATCCTCTAAGCCATTCTTGCCCTATAAACCCTAAAATCACTTAACACACATATCAAGGCATCGAATGGTAATAAGAGAGGATTAAAATTAGCAAATTTAAGGCCAAAGAAGCATGTTTTCAATCATGGCACAAAATTAAGAAGGAAAATGTAAAACATGCGAATTATATGAATAAGTGTGAGTTTAGTGGATAAAATCCACTCAATTAAGCACAAGATAAACCCTAAAAACAGGGTTTATTAATCTCCCCACACTTAAACATTAGCATGTCCTCATGCTAAACTCAAGAGAACCAAAAGAGTGAAGGCAGAATGGTAGAACTTATGCAATGCAACCTATCTATATGAATGCAACTAAATGCAAAATGCTCTTACGTACTTGGTTAAAAGTAAGCAAATCTTTCAAGAAGAAATATGAACTGGATCTCACTAATTCAAATCATAAAATAAAGTACAAGTAAACTTGCAAAAGAAGATAGCTCACGAAAGCCGGGAACAAGGAATCGATCATCGAACCCTCACTGAATGTGTATACACTCTAATCACTCAAGTGTTTAAGGTTCGATTCTCTCAATTCTCTACCAACCTTGCTTTCTAAGACTTTCTCTTCTTCTACCAATCAACAAAAATTTAATGCACAAAATACACATATCAAGAGGTCTTTTAAGGGTTGTAATGAGGTTAGGGTCAAGGTAGGATTGTATTTGGTCAACTGGACTAAAATCTGAATCCTTAATTAACCTAAACTTCCCACCTAACTTAAGCCAATCCATGTAATCGGAATATAAAACCTAACTAGCCATTAACTATATTTTGCCACATATTCATGTATCCCAATTTGAGTACAACTCATATGCATTGCTAACACCATTTACTTTGGGGCATTTTGTCCCCTTTTTATTTTTGCTCTTTTTTTTTTCTATTGATTTTTCCAATGCATATGATTAAGATATTGAATGCATGAACATATGCTCAACTATTATTTTGCACATTTTCACAAGAATATACAACACCCAATTCTCAAACCAAATGTTTCCAAATCCAACTTCCCCATACTTAAATCATGAACACTCTCACTAGTCTAAGCTAACTAAGGATTCAAATTAAGGACATTATTGATTTATGCTTAAAGTTAATGATGTGCTAGAGTAAAGAACAAATGGGATAAGTAGGATCAACATTGGTTTACAAAGGATAATGAAAAGGTTAAGGCCATATGGATATGTAAGCTCAGTGAAACAAGGCCTCAATCATATAAGTGCATGCATACATCAAATAATGGAAATATAGAATTAAGCAAGACAAAGATTATAATTATAGAGAGAACAGCACACACCAAAAACAAAGTATTGGTTGATAAAATACAACCAATCAAATAAGCTAAAAAATCTCATAGGTTTTGTGTGTTCAAGCTCGAAACCATGTTCTAAAATAAAATTCTTCAAATAAGTTTAACAAAAATTTTAATTTAAATTAGTGAAATGCTATAAAAAGTTTCTTGAAAAAGAAAATATTAGTTCATCCAAGTAGTAGCTAAATGCACAAAATCAAACAAACATGCAATCAAATATACAAATGCAACAACTAATTTAACAAAGAAAATTAAACATTAGTGTTGTGAAGGGATAACTAACCCATGGAAGTCAGTATCGACCTCCCCACACTTAAAGATTGCACCGTCCTTGGTGCATGCAAAGAAGTACAAGTGGATGGGTTGCTACAACTGATGCTTTTCTCTAAAGATTGTTTAGGTGGACTTGTCTATTGTCCCATTGAGAAGCTTTTTCTTTCCCTTCTCGGTGGCCATCTTGAAGGAAGAGGAAAAAGAAGAAAAGTAACCCAGAAATAAAGATAAGAAAACAAATAAAGTATGGGTAGGTTAATGCCAAATAATGAGGGTCTCAATTACATGGTAGCTACAACATGCAAGTGAGAAAATAGTAGAAGCAAATGACATATCAATAGTGAAAAAATTGCAACAATGGGGGAGAGAAAGTGGGTCATAAAAGACAGTATAAATTCATGTCAATGCAAAAGGAATACATGTATCATAAAATATTGGCATTGACAGATAAATAATATCACCCAATAGTATAAAATAAGTCACTAAGCACCAAAATAATACCAGAAAAGATACAACAATTGAATAAGAACGTTTAACACCAACGGAGAAAATAATAAACGAAGAAAAGGAAATAAAAACATGAACAGAATTAAAATGCAAGGAAGAAAAATATACAAATGCAGTAAGTAAAATAAATGAAAGAGAATATGGATGAGAATGTAAAGGAATGAAGAAGAAGAAAGTAAGAAAGGAGGAAGAAAGAAGGAGAAAGGAGAGAAGAAAGAAGTAAGAATTGAAAAACAGGGCGCGACGCGTGCGGGCGCATCACGCGTACGCGTGAAAACGGAATTAGCCATGCGAAGCGTAAGCGTCGCCCACGCGTACGCGTGGGTGGCCAAACATGCACACTGACGCGTGCGCATCGGTCACGTGTACGCGTGACCACTCGCCGATTCCAGCACTAGGGCAGCCCAACTCTCTATTCAATTGCACCGTTTACGCCGATTTGGGTGTCCATGCGTACGTGTCGCTGACGCTTATGCGTGGATGGTAAAAATTGCAGGTGACGTGTAAGCGTAAGGTACGCGTACGCGTGGGGTTGCTTGTGCGTAAGGCACCCCTCCCGAGTTGTTCCAGCGTAACTCTCTGTTTAATTTTAATAGTTGTGTATACCCCCATATGACGCGTGCGCGTCATTGACGCTTACGCGTTGTACACCTTCTCTTCTCTCTTTTTTTTTAAATTAATAACAGCAGAAATTAATAAACAACGAACATAGATTAACAAAATAAACATAACAAAAATGATAATTTAACTTATTACTAATATAAACAAAAAGGGAAATAAGAAAGAAATTACCATGGTGGGGTGTCTCCCACCTAGCACTTTTAGTTAAAGTCCTTAAGTTGGACATTTGGTGAGCTCCTTGTCATGGTGGCTTGTGCTTGAACTCATCTTGAAACTTCCACCAACGCTTGAACTTCCAATAAGCTTTAACATCTCCAGATAAATTTACCAAGCCTTGATAAAGTTCTCCACAAGCTTTGAGCTCCCAAAGTCGATCCTCTTGTATGCCCGGATCCTAAATCTTGTTTTCACACCCGTCTTTAAGTTGATCATCATGATTCCATCCGGGTGGTTTTGCCTTGAAATTCTCATTTAAGCCCCCAAACATCCTCCTAGATCCAATCACTTTGGTTCTACACCAACCATTGTTATCAAACTTTGAGTGTGCAACCATCATGAACCTAGAGTGATGTTTCCAACCACTACACAATTCTCCCTTACTCTTCAATTCGCAGAGAGCTCTAAGTTGACCATCCGTTTTAAGCAACCCATACTCAAGTGGAATTAGAAATCCTAGAGACAAGAGATTTACCCACTTGAATGGTGTAAAGGATGATGGTGACTTCGGAAGGGGGACCTCCCCACACTTTGACAATGCAAGGTCCACTCTCTTGTGCTCCTCTTTAAGTTCCTCCACCTCTTGACAAGTATCTGCAACATTAACCTCTTCCTCTAGTTTAATGGGAGAGGGTTCAATTGTAGGTAAAAACTCATTAATTATTGAACCCATCTCATGATCAATCTCCTCAAAGTCTTCAACCATGATATGCCTTGGAGGTTGTACACCCTCCTCAACATCAAATTCAAATGTCTTGGAAGGAGGCTCTATGACTTGAGATTCCCATGGAGGTTCCGCATCTCCTAAGTCTTCAACCACTTCCTCTTCTTCAATAATTTCGACTTTCTCCACTTGCTCTAGTACAAAATCTAACTCCTCCTTGATAACTTCCACCTCTTGACAACTTTCTTCAATTCCCCCTAATTCTTCAACTACTCCTTCATCTTCAAGGGTCTCTCCTACCTCCACTTTTTGGGCCTCCTCTTGCTTCTCTTGAAGTATGTATACGTGAACCCGATCCATTATGTCCCTAAAATGATCCATTCTCTCTTGTTCCATGTCAATAGTATAATTGGGATCATGTTGCTCTTGGATTGATGTACATGGGTGAAAAGAAAGTGCACTAGAGCTTGAGAATTGAGTATTGGGGGTAAAGGATGGATCCACACGGGATATAAGAGCTTGGAGAGTAGAGGTGAGACCAGTGAGAGCAGAGGTAAGTGTGGTTTGAAGCTCCTGTTGCCCTTGGCGAATAACACTAAAGGTATCATATATGGGAGCTTGGGGTGGATAGGAGGGTTCATCTATTGGAAAAAAAGGCTCATAATACGGAGGTGGTTCTTCTTGATAAGGGTATGGAGATGGTATATATTGATGTGGTGGTTTTGGGTATGGTTCGTATGGTGGTTGGTGTAGTGGATAAGGGTTAGGGTCATATGGAGGTGAATGGTGGAAAGGGGCTTGTAAGTATGGTGGTTCAAAGCTATATTACGGAGGGGGTTCATAGGCATATGGTGGGGCTTGTTGGTAACTACAAGGGGGTCCACCATATCCATTGGATTGATTTGCACCTTGGAATGGTTCTTGCTCATAGTATGTGGGTGGAGGTTGTTGTTAAGAGGGTTGATCAAATCCTTGTGGCTCCTCCCATCTTTGATTATTCCAACCTTGATGCATGTTCTCATTATAGCTTCCATTCCCTACAATATAATTTGAACCAAACTCGTAGCCAAAGGGGTGAGAATTCATAGTAACAAAAGAAAGTAAAAACAAAAACTAATAAGAAAATAATGAGAATAAACTCCTAAAACTAGAAACAACTAACAAAGAAACGAGAAAGCAAAATTATTCACAATATTCACAATAACCAATAATAAGGCACACGTTTGCAATTCCCCGGTAACGGCGCCATTTTGACGATTGAATTTTTGACGGTCTAGAATTTCAAAAATTAAACCTCATTGCAAGTATAGTTTCTAAACCAACAAAGAATCCTTACATACAAAAATTTTGGTTGTCACAAGTAACAAACCCCTAAAAAGAATAATAACCGAAGTATTCAAACCTCGGATCGTCTCTCAAGGAATTGCAGGGAAGTGTACTTATAATTAGTTATGAGATTGTATCTTTTTGGGTTTTTTGAATGTTGAACAAGGAATGTAAATGACAAGAAAATAAACTAACAACTAGAAAAGCTCTTGGCAAAGTATGAGAACTAGAAGTCCTATCCTAGTTATCCTTATCAATTGTGATGAGAATTGTCCATTGCTCCCACTTAGTTAACCTCTAACCATGAAGGAAAGTCAAGTGGATGAATTAACTTGATTCCACAAGTCCTAGCCAAATCACAATGAAAGACTAGCTTTAGTGGCATTCAAGTCAATTAGCAACTTTTAATTATCAATCAACAAAGGAGTTTGATAACTCAAGCATCTCCAATCACTCAACCATAGCCAAGAGGAGAAAAATCTACTCTAAAATCCAACCAAGCATTTTATCAAACACTTGGAAGGCACAACATAAAAGCATAGAAAAGCAATAAGAGATAATAAAATCCAAACAACCAATTGCAAGCATTAATGATAACAAATAAAGGAAGAAGCAATAAACATGAAATACCTCAAATTGTATTAATTAGAAAATCAAATCTAACATGAGAATTCATAAACTAAAGTGGCAACATAAAGTAATCAATAAGAAAAATAAATAAACTAGAATGCTAGAATAATTATAAGTAGAAGAGAAACTAAATTAAAGTAGAGTAGAAATCTCAAATTGAAAATAGCTAAACCTAAGAATCCTAAAACCTAGAGAGAGGAGAGAGCCTCTCTCTCTCTAGAAAACTACATCTAAAACCTAAAATTATGTGAATGAAAGTTGTATGCATGAATCCCCCACTCTGCAGCTTCTAATATGTGTTTTCGGGCTTGGAACTGGGCCAAAAACAGCCCAGAAATCTCCTCCAGCGATTTCTGATACGTCCAGCACGTGGCTCTGTCACATGTACGCGTCATCCACGCGTACACGTCAATTAAACTTTTGCAAGGTCACGCGTACGCGTGATGCACGCGTGCACATCACTTAACATCATGGAAACTATGACAAATTGCATATCATTTTAAAGTCCCGTATGTTAGCTTTCCAACGCAACTGGAACCGCCTCATTCGAATCTCTGTAGCTCAAGTTATGGTTGTTTTAGTACGAAGAGGTCAGGGTTGACAGCTTAACAATTCCTTCAATTTCTTGTATTCCTTCCACTTTTGCATGCTTCCTTTCCATCCTCTAAGCCATTCCTGCCCTATAAACCCTTAAATCACTTAACACACATATCAAGGCATCGAATGGTAATAAGAGAGGATTAAAATTAGCAAATTTAAGGACAAAAAAGCATGTTTTCAATCACGGCACAAAATTAACAAGGAAAATGTAAAACATGCGAATTATATGAATAAGTGTGAGTTTAGTGGATAAAATCCACTCAATTAAGCACAAGATAAACGCTAAAAATGGGGTTTATCAATCTCCCCACACTTAAACATTAGCATGTCCTCATGCTAAGCTCAAGAGAACCAAAAGAGTGAAGGCAGAATGGTAGAACTTATGCAATGCAACCTATCTATATGAATGCAACTAAATGCAAAATGCTCTTACGTACTTGGTTAAAAGTAAGCAAATCTTTCAAGAAGAAATATGAACTGGATCTCACTAATTCAAATCATAAAATAAAGTACAAGTAAACTTGCAAAAGAAGATAGCTCATGAAAGCTGGGAACAAGGAATCGAGCATTGAACCCTCACTGAAAGTGTATACACTCTAATCACTCAAGTGTTTAAGGTTCGATTCTCTCAATTCTCTACTAACCTTGCTTTCTAAGACTTGCTCTTATTCTACCAATCAACAAAAATTTAATGCACAAAATACACATATCAAGAGGTCTTTTAAGGGTTGTAATGGGGTTAGGGTCAAGGTAGGATTGTATTTGGTCAACTGGACTAAAATTTGAATCCTTAATTAACCTAAACTTCCCACCTAACTTAAGCCAATCCATGTAATCGGAATATAAAACCTAACTATCCATTAACTATATTTTGCCACATATTCATGCATCCCAATTTGAGTACAACTCATATGCATTGCTAACACCATTTACTTTGGGGCATTTTGTCCTCTTTCTATTATTTGCTCTTTTTTTTCTTTTTTTTTTCTATTGATTTTCTCAATGCATATGATTAAGATATTGAATGCATGAACATATGCTCAACTATTATTTTGCACATTTTCAAAAGAATATACAACACCCAATTCTCAAACCAAATATTTCCAAACCCAACTTTCCCACACTTAAATCATGAACCCTCTCACTAGTCTAAGCTAACTAAAGATTCAAATTAAGGACATTATTATTTTACGCTTAGAGTTAATGATGTGCTAGAGTGAAGAACAAATGGGATAAGTAGGCTCAACATTGGTTTACAAAGAATAATGAAAAGGTTAAGGTCATATGGGTATGTAAGCTCAGTGAAATAAGGCCTCAATCATATAAGTGCATGCATACATCAAATAATGGAAATATAGAATTAAGCAAGATAGAGATTACAATTATAGAGAGAACAACGCACACCAAAAACAAAGTATTGGTTGATAAAATGCAACTGATAAACCACTATTTTATGGTTTATCTTGTGCTCAATTGAGTGATTTTATCAAGCCTTTACACACTTATTCATACAAATTACATGGTTTTACAATTCCTTCCTAGTTTTATTCTATGGTTGAAAACTTGCTTCCTAAGCCTTCAAATTGTATATTTTTAATACTTCGTTATACCATTCGATGCCGTGATCTGTGTGTTCAGTGTTTTCAGGCTTTATAGGGCAGGAATGGCTTAGATGATGGAGAGGAAGTTTGCAAAAATGGAAGGAGCACAAGAAATAAAGGAGACAACCAGCGAGAAGCGACGCGCACGCATGGCTCACGCGTGCGCGTGGATTGGAGTTTTGCACGGCGACGCGTGCGCGTGCGCGTGCCTGACGTGTACGCGTGACACGCGAAGATGACCAGCGACGCGTATGCGTGACTGACGCGTACGCGTGACATGCGCGACTTGCAGAAATCGTAGAAAACGCTGGGGGCGATTTTGGGCCGAGTTTGGACTCAGTTTTCGGCCCAGAAACACAGACTAGAGCCAGGGGACAAACAGAGACTCAACACACATTCTCATTAGCATAGTTTTTAGTTTTAGTTTTGAATCTTAGAGAGAAATTACTACTTCCTCTAGGTTTCCTTTACATTCATAGATTTTCTAGTTTTATACTTTTGCTTTGGATATTGAGAAGAGTCATTACCTCCGTTGAAATTTCTATTCTAGTTTGTTTTCTTATCCCTTTACTCTTTTGGTTACTTATTAACCCTGTTCAGATACGTATGTTGCATTTTGGATTTATTAATGTAGAAAATTATTTTTACCTTTAATTAATTTTCAGTTCTTATTTTATTTAATGTATCATGTCTCCTTCTTATATTTCTGTGAACGTTATATTCATGTCAATGGAGTAGACTCCTAACTTGACTTGGGGGTTGATTAAAAGGAGACCCTTGAGTTAGAATGCTCAAGTGATTAGTTAAATTGGAAGTTGTTGGCTAATTCTCTATTTACTAACGCTAATCCTTCCCAAGGGAAAGGATTAGGACTTGCGAATAAGAGTTAGCTCAATCACTTGACTTTTCTTTATTTAGTAAGGGTTAACTAAGTGAAAATAATAACCTCTTGATACTACACTTGAGAAAATCCAACAAGGATAGAACTTCCAATTAATCATTCCCCTGGTCAAGGCTTTATAAATCTCTTTTAATTTACATTGCTCTAATTCACAAGCCTTTATTTTCCTGTCCTTCAACTCTCAAAATTTCTCGAAAAACTCCTGATTAATAAAATAGCACTCTTTTGTCAACTCGTTGGGAGACGACTTGGGATTACTACTCCCAGTATTTTTATTCTAAATTTGTGACAACCCTTCTAAATTGATAAGCGGATTTTTGCTGGTTAAGAACTGTACTCGCAACCTTATTTCTACATTGATTTCTTAATCGGTTAATTTCCGCCACGTCAATTTTTGGCACCGTTGCCGGAGAGTTGCAATAGCGTGCTAAATTATTAGTTGGTGTAAATATTTTTGATTTTATTTGTTTGCATATTTTTATTTTATTTTACTACCATGAGCTGTATTTTTTTTTGTTGAATGACGCGTTCACTGCCTGATCCGAGCTTACCCGTATTTCATCCTGAAATTGAAAGAATTCTTTCACGTATTAGGCGAGCTCGGCGTCGGTTAGCCTCTGAGGGTGGTGAATTGGTTACTATCAATTCACTAGTCTCATCTGAGGGCGAATTTGAACCGCCATCTTAGGAAGAAACAAGCTTCTCTACTACTGATTCTGTTGATTTATGTGCAGGTAACATGGCGGAGTCCAGGAGGATTACTCTCCAGGAAGCAGGAGCTCCAGACTTTACACTGCAATCGTATCAAGCGCGTCACCCAAATATGGATACAGATTTTGAACTGAAGACTGCGCTAATCAACTTGATACCTAAGTTTCATGGCTTACCTACTCAGAATCCTATCAAGCACCTCAGGGATTTTCAGACGGCCTATTCTACTGTTAGGCGTCACGGTGCAGATGAGACTACTATTCTGCTAACTGCCTTCCTATTTTATCTTGAAGGAAAGGTGAGGGAGTGGTACTATACTCAACCTGAAGCAGTTGTTACCAACTGGGATACGCTCAGAAGAGAATTCTTGGAAAATAATTTCCCGCTGAAGTCACTGATAGACTGAGAAAAGAGATCTCCTGCATCATTCAAGGAGAATCAGAGACTCTTTATGAGTACTGAGAGCGCTTCAGGAATCTTCTGGACGCATGCCCCCACCACATGATCGACAAGTTGGTGTTGATCAGCTACTTCACACAAGGCATGAAGCCTCAGGATAAGACTACATTGGATGGTGCGAGTAATGGTTCTCTGAAAAAGTACAAGACCGCGGATGAAGCGTGGCAACTGATCACTGATCTAGCAGAGTCTACCCGGAATGTCAGGTACAGAAACAACCATCCCAAGGCTATTGCAGAGGTTTCCTCTGGTAGTGAGACTACTGCTCTCACACAAACCATATGTGAGATGACCAACCTACTAAAGCAGATAAAGCTGAATCAACAACAACCTCAGCCTCCCCCATCACAACAAAATCAACAGTTGGTCCCTCAGAGAGTGTGCGGGATGTGTTCCGATTATACTCATTACACTGATGAGTGTCCACAGTTCCAACAGAAAGACAAAACCTTGGCAGCTACTCATAACTTCTATGACCGCCCAAATCAAGGATACTATCAACAAGGCGGCAATTACAACCAAGGTGGAAACTACAATCAAGGTTGGCAAGACAACTCTAACCAGGGCTGGAGAGATAATTCCAATCAAGGATGGAGGGACAACTACAACAGAGGAGGCAGAGACAACAATGGAAATCAGAGGTGGAACAACAACAACAATAGACAGCAGAACCAAAACCAGCCTTATAGAGCACCTCACCAAAGGCAGTCCCAAGCGCCTCAGAACAACCAACAGCAGGCCCCCCAGATCACTTATCCCCCTTCTTCTTCTAATTACGAGGTACTTCGCACTCTTGCACAAGGGCAACAAGACATGCAGAATACATTTAACTCCACCATAAACGGTCTGAATGCCACTTTACAAGCTCTCGTCTCCCGGATAGTGTCATTATCTACTCCCAACAATCAGCCTTCAAGCTCCAGTACCATTCCTTCTCAGCCTCTACCCAACCCCAAGGGTGGAATCAATGCCATCACCCTGAGGTCCGGAACCACACTACAAGAGAGGAGTCACGAGGAGCTAAGCCCACAAGAAAACGCCCCAGTTGAGGACATGGTTGAAGTGGAGGATGTTGAAGAAGAAGACGAAGTACAAGACATGGTTGAAGAAGAAGCAACTCAACCAAGGAATGGAGAACCAAAGGAAGCTGAGGTTACAAGAGACGCCATTCCTATCCCATTTCCACACCTTGCAAGGAAGTCCAGAAAGCAGATGGAACTCGATCCCAAAATGGTAGAAATCTTCAAAAAGGTTGAGGTATCTATTCCCCTTTTTGATGTTATTCAGCAAGTACCTAAATATGCGAAATTTCTAAAAGATTTGTCCATGCATAAGGATAAAATTAATGAGTTAGAAACTATTCCTTTAGGTAGTTCTATATCTGCTTTAATGAGTGATATACCTGAAAAATGTAGTGATGCAGGCCCATGCATGGTAACTATTACTATAGCGGGTGTAAAATTTTATGACTGCATGTGTGACTTAGGCGCGTGTGTTAGTATAATGCCATTGTCTGTATATGATGCTTTGAGGCTCCCTCCCTTAAAAAGGTCGGCAGCTCATTTTATTTTAGCAGATAAAAGCCTTATCTCTGGGGTTGGAATTGCTGAGGATGTGCTGGTGAGCATTAAGGGGCTCTGATGCGAGGGCAGAAGTCGGCTAATTAAGAAATCAATATAGGGAATACGTTGTGAGTATAGTTCTTAACCAGCTAAGATCCGCCTCATCAATTTAGAAAAGTTGTTACAAAAGTTTAGAATAAAATTACTAGGAGTATGAGTCCCAGGTCGTCTCCCAACGAGTTGCTAGAAAGGGTGCTAAGTTATTAATCAGGGGTTTTTCGAGAATTTTGAGAGTTGAATAACAGAAAATAAACAATTGTAATTAAGTGCAATGAAAATTAAAAGGAATTTATATTATTCAAAATAAAAAGCCTTGACTGGGGGAATGATTAATTGGAAGTTCTATCCTTGTTGGAATTTTCTCAAGTGTAGTATAAAGAGGTTGTTATTTTCACTTAGTTAACCCTTACTAAATAAAGGAAAGTCAAGTGATTGAGCTAACTCTTATTCGCAAATCCTAGTCCTCTCCCTTGGGAAGGTCTAGCGTTAGTAAATACAGAATTAGCCAACAACTTCCAATTTAACTAAGCACTTTGAGAATTCCAACTCAAGTGTCTCCTCTTAATCAACCCCCATGTCAAGTATGGAGTCTACTCCATTGACATGAATATAATGCTCATAAAAATATAAGAAGACATGATAAATTAAATAAAATAGGGATTGAGAATTAATTAAAAATAAAAGTAATCCTTTGTATTAATAAATCCAAAATAATCCAATTACCACTCTAAACAAGAATTAAGAATATGGAATAAATAAAAGAGTAGGTAAGGAAATAAACTAGAATAGTATCTTCAACGGAGGTGATGACTCTTCAATATCTAAAAGCAAAAGCAATAAACTATGAAACTACGAATGTAAAGAAAACCTAGAGGAAGAGTAAATTCTCTCTAGATTCAGATCTAAAATCCTAAAAACTATCCTAATGAGAATGTGTGAATGTGTTTTGAGTCTCTGCATGTTCCTTGGCTTTATTCTGTGTTTCTGGGCCAAAAACTGGGTCAAAATGTGGCCCAAAATCGCCCCCAGCATTTTCTGTTATTTCTGCAGATCGCGTAGGTCATGCGTACGCGTCAGTCACGCGTGCGCGTCTTTTGTGCAGACTCCAATCCACGCGTACGCGTCAGGCACGCACTCGCTTCGCTGCAATTTTCTCCATTCCGCGCGCTCGCATGAGCCATGCGTGCGCGTCGGTGCTCGCTGGTTACCTCCTTGGTTTCTTGTGTTCCTTCCATTTTTGCAAGTTTCCTCTCTATTTTATAAGCCATTCCTGCCCTATAAAGCCTGAAACACTTAACACACGGATCACGGCATCGAATGGTATAAAGGAGAATTTAAAATACACTAATCAAAGATCTCTAGGAAGCAAGTTTTCAACCATAAAGCAAAACTAGGAAGGGATTGTAAAATCATGCAAATCATATGAATAAGTGGGTAGAGACTTTGATGAAACCACTCAATTAAACAGAAAATAAACCATAAAATAGTGGTTTATCAGGCTCAGATTTCCTATTGACTTCTATATTTTGGAGATGCCCCCTAATGACTCAGGAAGACCATCATCCATCCTGCTTGGAAGGCCATTCCTGAAGACTTCAAAGTTCAAGCTGGATGCCTGATAAACCCATATTTTATGATGTATTTTGTGCTCAATTTAAGTGATTTATTCAATCCTTCACCCACTTATTCATGTAAATTGCATGGTTTTACTTTCCCTTCCTTATTATCTGATATATGTGAAAAACATGCTTCCTATGCTTTAAACATAATAATTTTAATTACCCTTTTTTACCATTCGATGCCGTGATTTGTGTGTTAAGTATTTTTAGATCTCCTAAGGCAGGAATGACTTAAAGGATGGAAAGGAAACATACAAAAATGGAAGGAAAGCACAAAATGGAGTTTTTGAAGAAATTGGAAGTGACGCATCCGCGTAGATGACACGAACGCGTGCTTTGCGCAAACTGGCATCCGCGCGAACGCGCGCATGACGCGAACGTGTGACTCACACAAAATACAACTGACGCGGAAGCGTGCCTGACGCGACCGCATGGAAGAGCAGAACTCCAGATGACGCGACCGCGTGACCTACGCGGATGCGTGACAGACGCCACGTGCAGAAACTGCAGAAAACTCCTCCAGCGATTTCTGAAACCCTTTTGGCCCAGATCCAAGTCCAGAAAACACAGATTAGAGGTTATAAAGTGGGGGAATGCATCCATTCAGGAGGAGGCCTTCTATTATTCACTTTTCATAATTTAGATGTAGTTTTTAGAGAGAGAGAGGTTCTCTCCTCTCTCTTAGGTTTTAGGATTAGGATTCCTCTTAAAGGATTTAGGATTTCAACTCTTTATCAGGTTCAATATTCCTTTTATATTTTTATTCACTCTAATGCTTTTATTCGTATCTGAATTATGTTACCAATTTGGTTTATGAACTCTTTATGTTTAGATTGATTTTCCTTTATTAAATGCAATTTGAGGTATTTCAGAATTATGATTACTTTCCTTTATTTATATAAATAATTTAGATTTTTCCCTTTTGGCTTTGGTTGATTAATTGGTGACTCTTGAGTTGTCAAACTCATCTTGATTGATAATTGTTATCTTTGCTGATTGATTTAAATTCTTATAACTCTAGTCTTTCCTTAGGAGTTGACTAGGACTTTAGGTGTTAAATTGATTTACCCACTTGACTTACCTTTATAGTTAGAGGTTGACTTAGTGGGATTAAAACTCAATTCTCATCACCGTTGATAAGGATAACTGGGATAGGACTTCCAATTCTCATATCTTGCTAAGAGTTTTATTAATTATTAATTTATTTTTCTTACCAATTAAATTGCCTGTTCCTTACTTTCAAAACCCCCAATTTACAAGACTCATAACCAATAATAAGAACACCTCCCTGCAATTCCTTGAGAAGACGACCCGATGTTTAAATACTTCGGTTATCAATTTTAAAGGAGTTTGTTACTTGTGACAACCAAAACTTTTGTACGAAAGGATTTTTTGTTGGTTTAGAAGCTGTACTTACAACGCGATTATATTTGTGAATTTCTTTACCGATAGATAAACCAATCGTCAAAATGGCGCCGTTGCCAGGAAATTGCAAACGTGTGCCTTATTATTGGTTATTGTAAATATTTTTCTTTTGCTTGTTTATTTGTTTCTGTTTTCATTTTAATTTTTATTAGCTACCATGAATTCTCACCCCTTTCGCTTTGAGTTTGGTTCTAATATTGTTGAAGGGAATGAAAGCTATAGCAGGTACATGCATCAAGGTCAGAGCAATCAAGGATGGATGGATCCACGAGGACTTGATCAACCCTTTGGGCAACAACACCCTCCGCAGTATCACAGACGACGATCATTCTACAATGCATGCCAAGGCAATAGATACGGTGGATCCCTTCGTATTTACCAACAAGTTCCACCCTGTGCTTATGAACCACCCTCTCAACATAGCCTTGAACCACTACACTCACAAGTTCCTTTTCACCATTCACCACCGTATGACCCTTATCTACCACAATTCCAATCTACTTACTCCCAAGAACCACCTCCGTATTATGAGCCCTCTGTTCTAACCAATAAACCCTCATATCCACCCCAATCTCCAATGGATGACACCCTTCGTGTTCTTCTTCAAGGACAAGTGAAGATGCAAAGGGAAGTACTGGAACTCACTACTGCCTTAACCGAGGTAGTAAATAAATTAGCTTCCCAATATCTGAGCACTCAGAGTACTCCCATGGCTACATGTAGAGAATCAAAAGAAGAGCGTAGCATGAGGGAGACACTAGAAACTTCGGTGGACAATGAGGAGCATGGCTTTGTATTGGAACAAGTGGAAGAAGCCATAATAGTTGTAGAAGAAGAAGTGGTTGAAGATTTAGAAGATGCTGAACCTCCATGGGAATCAAGAACTGTAAAGGATTCCGCCGAGAAGTTCGAATTTGATGCCAAAGAGGATAATGCACAACCTCCAAAGCATATCTCTTGTGAAAAATTGGACGGAAAATACCAAAAAGTTGATTCCATAGGCAGTGATGATCATGAATCAAGCTCTCCTAGTCACGAACTTGCATCCGTAACTGAACTCCTTGAGCCTGAAGAACCTTATCCAAGTGAATACGAAGATGATGTCAAGGTAGATTTCTCTCAACCTCCAACTTATGACTTGAGTGACGAGGAAGACATAAAAGACTTTGATCAAGACGCAGTTGCAGTTGAAGAATTTTGCAAGGAAGTGGAGGAATTCACAGAAGAATACAAGGGAGTAGAGCTTACAGAACCACTGGAAACACCTATCCCAATGCCATTACCACCTAATACAAGCTTCAAGTGGGTACAATCCTTAACCTTTATCTTTACTTTTCCACTTGAATATGGTTTGCTTGAAATAGATGGCCAGCTTAGAGCTCTCTGCGACTTTAAGAGTAAGAGGGAAATGGCTCGTACTCAGAGCTGGTGTGCAAGATTCAATAAGGTTCCATGCTTCAATTCGAAGTGCAAGGATTGGTATCAAGTTCAATTGAATGAGTCTCGGAAGGCGTTTGGTCATCTTGGTGAGAATACAATTTCTAAACCGCCCGGATGAAAGAATATAGATCAAGACAAAGGCGGATTTAAAAGCAAAGTTTGGGATCCTGGAATCTATTCTGACATTCGTCACCCCGGGAGCCTGAGAATCTGTTTGAAGCTGCTCAAAAGCTTTACATGCCTAGTTTGGGACCTCGGAGGCTGTTGGCATTCCAAACATTGGTGGAGATTTCTGGATGAATTTAAGCACAAGCCACCATAACAGGAAGCTCATCAAATGTCCAACTTAAGGACTTTAACTAAAAGTGCTAGGTGGGAGACAACCCACCATGGTATGATAGTTTCTTTTTCAATTTTATTTCGTTTTGTTTGTTTTTATATTATTTTATCTTCATTGAACCTGGATATTATTCGTAGCATTTACATTAGCATTGCATACTGCATAATTGCATAATTGAAAAAAAAAGGTCACCCCACACGAGCGCGCAGGCCACGCGTGGGCGTGGAATGGAAATCGGCGTAAGATCCAACGCCCAGAAAGTTGGGCTGGAATTGTGCAGCTGGTGTGCGTTTAGCACAAAATGGCCCACGCGTTCGCGTCCCTGACGCGAACGTGTCACTCGCAAAACACCCATCCCACGCGAAAGCGTGAGCGACACGTATGCATCACGTGGATATTATGGCCCCCTAAATGGAAACAGAGAGTTACGCCAAAACGATGCTAGAAGTGTGCGTCTAGCACAATTTTCAGCGACGCGGTCGCGTGCCTCACGCGTCCGCGTCACTCATCTTTTACCCAACCCACGCGATTGCGTCAATCATGCGACCACGTCAAACCCATTTCACCCTAGTCACGCGATCGCGTGCTCCACGCGTTTGCGTGGATTCATAATCACTAACCCCCTTCACGCGAAACCCTACCCGTCGCGCCCCCATACCCCTCTTTTTCTTCTCTTCTCTGCAACCCCCTCCCTCCTCTGCAACCACCACCACCGTGCCCAACCACCACGCCTCCGTGCTCCCTCCACACCGCCGACACCCCCTTTCTTCTTTCTCCCCTTCTTCTCTTCCCTTTCTCTTCTCTCCCCTCTGCCACTGCCCCCTCACCGCGGCCAACCTCAGACCGCCGCCTCCCACCACCGACCACCACCACAGCATCACCACCCTCACCCCCCTTCTTCTCAACAATCACCACTCCCCTCCACCATTAAACCCTACCTGAGCCCCCTGCCACCGAACCGCCACCACCGCACCGCCGTGCTCCCTCCCAGTGCTGCCGCGTCACCACCACCATCTCTCTGCCCTCACCTCTGTTCATCCGCATACCAGGTTCCGCCGAACACCGATTTCCCTATCATCCGTAGTTAATTGCATATTTTTCTGATTCTGTTCAAATTAGGATAGTTAGAGATGCATGTTTGTAGTGGATTCTAGGTGGTTAGGTAGCTAGGATGTGGTTAGTGGATTTAGGCCTGATAATTGCACCGTTCTTGTTACTTGTTTTATCTATTTCGCAATTCTGATTTTGCTGTGATGATCATATTGTTCATATATTATTCTTCCTTGCTTTTGGTTGCTGTAACACTACTCTTTCATGTTCATGCTATTTGTGTCTCTTTGCAGCTTTATTGACTTTTATATGAACTAATTTTTCTTGCTGTTTATTACCCGGGAATATCTAATTTTAGCCGGAATGCTGCCCAATTTTCTGCAAACTGTTTCATTTTTCTCATTCATGTATTGGTTTTGGCAATTTTGAATTTTGCACTACTTAGCTATAACCAACCAATGCATGAATGCACGGGATAGCCTTTTTATTCCTTTTATTGTTTCCCTGGCTAATTAATTGTTTTATTGATGATTTTATTTTAATTTTTCCTACTCTTGTATCTATATGAATTGTCATCAATAACCTGATATCCTTGCTTGAATATGAGTTGACTGTTCTTTAAATTTGTGAATCCCTTGTTACCTAGGAAACCGACCATCATGCCACTTACTTTAACTTTCTTTTTACTAACTCACTTCTTTAACTTTCTAACTTCCTTTTTCACTCCTAACCATTTTAACTTTCACACTTCTCTTTTCGGTTTTTCACTTACTACTTTAAATTTCTAACTCAAGGCATGATTACTGTTTTCCTAATTAACTTGAATTCCACTTATCATATCTTTTGGATTGCATTTTTTTTCTCTTCAGACCTTTTCACTCGAATATAATCCAAATTGCACATATATTTTACTCATTTCATGCTTCTCTTGCTCTTTTGCCACTCTGTGCTTATATGGCTATTATTCTATTTGCCTACTTATTTTCCTGCTTTTGTTCTTTAATTATATCCTGGAATTTATGCTTTTCAGGATGTCTGACCCTCAACGCAAAGGAAAAGGCAAAGCAACCACTGGTAAAAGGAAAAGAGGCGAATCCTCTATGTCCATCCTCGACATTTTGCACGACGACTCCTGGCGGAAAAAGCACTTTACCCTGCAGGAGAAGGCTGACCAGCTCCTCACTGCCACAGATCTAGTTAAATTTGCAAACAGATACTGTGAGCTAAAGTACCCAGTGTTTGCCACTACCAGGAACCTCTACCTGGAGCGAACTCTTAAAATTCCAGAAGAACTACAGCAGTACACCTCCGAACAGATAAAATAAAGAGGCTGGTTCTTGGAACAAAACTTGACAGAGGTCAATGCTTCCTGGGTCAGAGAATTTTACTGTAACTATTTCAAGACTTCTCTGGATGCAGTGCACCTCAGAGGGAAACGGATTTTGGTCACTGAGGAAGCTATTGAGGACATTGGTGCACGAAGTTGTGATCCCTGGTAATGGCTCCAAAAAAACTTGGTGCTCTAATCTTAATCCATAATTTGTCACAACTTCGATACAACTAACCAGCAAGTGCACTGGGTCATCTAAGTAATAAAACCTTACGTGAGTAAGGGTCGATCCCACGGAGATTGTTGGTATGAAGCAAGCTATGGTCATCTTGTAAATCTCAGTCAGGCGGATATCAAATGGTTATGGAGTTTTCAAATAATAATAATAATAAATAAACAGAAAAAAAAGATAGAAATACTTATGTAAATCATTGGTGAGAATTTCAGATAAACGTATAGAGATGCTTTTGTTCCTCTGACCCTCTGATTTCCTGCTATCTTCATCCAATCATTCCTACTCCTTTCCATGGCAAGCTTTCTGTAAGGCATCACCGTTGTCAATGGCTACATCCCATCCTCTCTGTGAAAAAGGTCCAAATACTCTGTCACGGCACGGCTAATCATCTGGAGGTTCTCGATCATATTTGAATAGGATTCACCCTCCTTTTGTGTTTGTCACTACACCCAGCACTCGCGAGTTTGAAGATCGTCACAGCCATCCCTTCCCAGATCCTACTCAGAATACCACAGACAAGGTTTAGACTTTCCGGATCTCAGGAATGGCCATCCATGGGTTCTAACTTATACCACAAAGATTCTAATATCTCGGACTCGGTCCTCTGTATTAGATATCTAAGAGATACTCAATCTAGCTTGTTTACATGTAGAACGGAAGTGTTTGTCAGGCACGCGTTCATAAGTGAGAATGATGATGAGCGTCACATAATCATCACATTCATCATGTTCTTGGGTGCGAATGGATATCTTAGAAGCGGAATAAGTTGAATTGAATAGAAAAACAGTAGTACTTTGCATTAAATCATGAGGAACAGCAGAGTTTCACCCCTTAATCTATGGAGTGCAGAAACTCTACCATTGAAAATACATAAGTGATAATGAAGTTCATTGGTCTCGGCCCCAGAGGGGAACCAGAGTAACCAAGACTAAAAATGATCCGAAGATGTAAATATAATAGTAAAAAGTCCTATTTATACTAAACTAGTTACTAGGGTTTACAGAAGTAAGTAATTGATGCATAAATCCACTTCCGGGGCCCACTTGGTGTGTGCTTGGGCTGAGCTTGAACTTTACACGTGCAGAGGCTTCTTTTGGAGTTGAACGACAAGTTGTAACATATTTTTGGCGTTCAACTCTAGTTCGTGACGTGTTTCTGGCGTTTAACTCCAGATTGCAGCGTAGAACTGGTGTTTAACGCCCTTTTGCGTCGTCTAAACTTGGGCAAAGTATGGACTATTATATATTGCTGGAAAGCCCTAGATGTCTACTTTCCAACGCCGTTGAGAGCACACCATTTGGAGTTCTGTAGCTCCAGAAAATTTTCTTTAAGTGCAGGGAGGTCAGAATCCAACAGCATCAGCAGTCCTTCTTCAACCTCTGAATCTGATTTTTGCTCAAGTCCCTCAATTTCAGCCAGAAAATACCTGAAATCACAGAAAAATACACAAACTCATAGTAAAGTCCAGAAATGTGAATTTAACATAAAAACTAATAAAAATATCCCTAAAAGTAACTAGATCCTACTAAAAACATACTAAAAACAATGCCAAAAAGCGTATAAATTATCCGCTCATCACAACACCAAACTTAAATTGTTGCTTGTCTCCAAGCAACTGAAAATCAAATAGGATAAAAAGAAGAGAATATACTATAAATTCCAAACTATCAATGAAGCATAGCTCCAATCAGATGAGCGGGACTTGTAGCCTTTTGCCTCTTGAATAGTTTTGGCATCTCACTTTATCCATTGAGGTTCAAAATGATTGGCATCTATAGGAACTCAGAGTTCAGATAGTGTTATTGATTCTCCTAGTTCAGTTTGTTGATTCTTGAACACAGCTACTTTATGAGTCTTGGCCGTGGCCCTAAGCACTTTGCTTTCCAATATTACCACCGGATACATAAATGCCACAGACACATAATTGGGTGAACCTTTTCAGATTGTGACTCAGCTTTGCTAAAGTCCCCAGTTAGAGGTGTCCAGGGTTCTTAAGCACACTCTGTTTTTGCTTTGGACCTTGACTTTAACCACTCAGTCTCAAGTTTTCACTTGACACCTTCACGCCACAAGCACATGGTTAGGGACAGCTTGGTTTAGCCGCTTAGGCCAGGATTTTATTCCTTTAGGCCCTCCTATCCACTGATGCTCAAAGCCTTGGGATCCTTTTTATTTACTCTTGCCTTTTGGTTTTAAGAGCTTTTGGCTTTTTCTGCTTGCTTTTTCTTTTTCTTCCTCTCTTTTTTTTTCTGCAAGCTTTTTGTATTCACTGCTTTTTCTTGCTTCAAGAATCAATTTTATGATTTTTCAGATTATCAAATAACATTTCTCCTTGTCATCATTCTTTCAATAGCCAACATATTTAACATTTTTAAACAACAACTTCAAAAGACATATGCACTGTTCAAGCATTCATTCAGAAAACAAAAAGTATTGTCACCATATCAATATAATTAAACTAAGTTCAAGGATAAATTCGGAACTCATGTACTTCTTGTTCTTTTGAATTAAAAACATTTTTCATTTAAGAGAGGTGATGGATTCATAGGACATTCATAACTTTAAGACAAAGTTACTAAATACTAATGATCATGTAATAAGACACTAACATAGATAAGCACTTAACATAAAGAAAACGAAAAACAGAAAATTTGAGAACAAGGAATGAGTCCACCTTAGTGATGATGGCGTTTTCTTCTTGAGGAACCAATGATGTCCTTGAGCTCTTCTATGTCTCTTCCTTGTCTTTGTTGCTTCTCCCTCATAGCTCTTTGATCTTTTCTAATTTCATGGAGGATGATGGAGTGCTCTTGGTGCTCCTATCCTTAGTTGCTCCCAATAATTATGTGGAGGAAAATGTATCCCCTGAGGTATCTCAGGGATCTCTTGATTTGTAGTCAAATGTTCTACCATTGAGCTATAGACCCTTGATGGAAGCTTTTGTCTTCCCTTTCCTCTTTCTAGAGGTTTCTCTGGCCTTAGGTGTCATCAATGGTTATGGAGAAACAAAAAAACTATGCTTTTACCACACCAAACTTAGAATGTTGCTCGCCCTCGAGCAAAAGAAGAAAGAATAGAAGAAGAAGAAATGGATGTGAGTGGTGAAGGGGTGATGGGGAAGAGAGATATAGGATTATGAGGAGGAAAGGTGAGTGGAGGTATGTGGGGATCTTATGGGGTCCACAGATCCTGAGGTGTCAAGGATTTACATCCCTGCACCAATTAGGAATATAAAATGCCTTTGCATGCATTTTTGGCGTTTAAACACCGAATTGGTGCTTGTTTTGGGCGTTCAGCGCCCAGATGCAGCATGTTTCTGGCGTTCAACGCCAGCTTCCCTCAGTGTGCATTCCTGGCGTCTGAACGCCAGGATGCTGCTTGTTTTGGGCGTTCAACGCCAGATCCATGCTCTGTTCTGGCGTTGAACGCCAGCCAGATGCTCCTTACTGGCGTTTAAACGCCAGTAAGCCCTTCCTCCAGGGTGTGATTTTTCTTCTGCTGTTTTTGATTATATTTTTAATTTTTGTATTTATTTTGTGACTCCACATGATCATGAACCTAATAAAACATGATCTTCAGAAGAGGAATACTCATCAGAGCTCATGAAGGGCGTAAGGAGGTTTAATGGAATCTCTATGGTCTCTAGATGAGCCTCAGAGTCCTTTGGTTCCTCCGAGGGAAACTCCTTATTGATCTCTGGATGTCTCAGGAGGTCTTCCTCCTTGGGATTCACGTCCTCCCCTTCCTCCTTGGATTCGGCCATGATGGTTATATCAATGGCCTTGCACTCTCCTTTTGGATTTTCTTCTGTATTGCTTGGGAGTGTACTAGGAGGGATTTCAGTGATCCTTTTACTCAGCTGGCCCACTTGTGTCTCCAAATTTCTAATGGAGGACCTTGTTTCATTCATGAAACTCAGAGTGGCCTTAGATAAATCAGAGACTAAATTTGCTAAGCTAGATGGATTCTGCTCAGAATTCTCTGTCTGTTGCTGAGTGTCTTTGGGTTGAGAGTCCAACCATATTATAGCTCTGTCTCTCACAGCAAAAGGGAAAAGCATGAGCCTGTAAACTTCAGGATCTACTCCATTAGTCTTAACAGTATCACAGATATGCAAGAATTCAGTTAAGAACTGAAAGGGATCTTCAGATGGAAGTCCATGAAACTTGCAGTTTTGTTGCATCAGAGAAACTAATTGAGGTTTAAGCTCAAAATTGTTTGCTCCAATGGTAGGGATGGAGATGCTTCTTCCATGTGAATTGGAATTTGGTGCAGTAAAGTCACCAAGCATCTTCCTTGCATTATTATTATTTTCGGCTGCCATATCCTCTTCTTGTTCGAAAATTTTTGTAAGGTTGTCTCTGGATTGTTGTAATTTAGCTTCTCTTAGTTTCCTCTTCAGAGTCCTTTCAGGTTCTGGATCTGCTTCAACAAGAATATTCTTGTCCTTGCTCCTGCTCATGTGAAAAAGAAGAGGACTAAAGATACTAAGGATCCTCTTTAGCACAGTATAGAGGTTCCCTTGTGTGAGTAGAAGAAAAGAAGAATAAGAATGTAGAAGAGAAGAATTCAAACTCAGAGGAGAAGAAGGGGTTTGAATTTTGGGTGAAGAGAAGTGTTAGTAAATGAATAAATAAATAGAAGGAGATGAGGGAGAGGGAATTTCGAAAATTAATTTTTGAAAAAGAGTTAATGATTTTCGAAAATTAAGATAAAATTAAAATTAAAATTAAAATTTAAACAATTAATTAATTAAAAGTATTTTGAAAAAGGAAGGAGATAATTTTTGAAAATTAGAGAGGGAAAATTAGTTAGGTGGTTTTGAAAAAGATAAGAAACAAACAAAAAATCAATTAGTTAGTTGAGAAAAGATTTGAAAATCAATTTTGAAAAGATAAGAAGATAAGAAGTTAGAAAGGATATTTGAAGAAGATATGATATGAAGAGGTATGATTAAAAAGATATGATTTTGAAAAAGATAAGATAAAAAGATATTTTTGAAAAGATATGATTGAAATTAGTTTTGAAAAGGATTTGATTTTTAAAATCACAATTAATGACTTGACCTACAAGAAATCACAAGATATGATTCTAGAACTTAAAGTTTGAATCTTTCTTAACAAGTAAGTAACAAACTTGAAATTTTTTAATCAAAACATTAATTGTTGATGATATTTTTTTAAAAATTTTCGAAAATAAATAAGAAAAATGAAAAATATTTGATTTTTGAAAAAGATTTTGAAAAAGATAAGGTTTTTAAATTGAAAATTTGATTTGACTCATAAGAAACAACTAAATTTTAAAAAGTTTTGAAAAAGTCAACTCAAATTTTCGAAAATTTATGAGTGAAAAAGGGAAAGATATTTTTTTGATTTTTGAAGTTTTAATGATGAAAGAGAAAAACATAAAAAAAAAAAACTCAATGCATGAAAATTTTGGATCAAAACATGTGATGAATGCAAGAACACTATGAATGTCAAGACGAACACCAAGAACACTTTGAATGTCAAGATGAACACCAAGAACATATTTTCGAAAAATTTTTGATGCAAAGAAAACATGCAAGATACCAAACTTAGAGATCTTTAATGCTTAGACTCTATGAATGCAAAGATGCACATAAAAAACAAAAAAAGACACAAAATAAGAAAACATCAAGATCAAACAAGAAGACTTACCAAGAACAACTTGAAGATAATGAAGAACACTATGAATGCATGAATTTTCGAAAAATGCATAAATTTTTAGAAAAAATGCAATTGACACCAAACTTAAAAATTGACTCAAGACTCAAACAAGAAACGAAAAAAGATTTTTAATTTTATGATTTTATTATTTTTTTTAGATTTTTGTATATTTTTTTTCGAAAAACATATAGGAAAAAGAAAATAAGAAATTAAAAAATTTTTAATAAGAATTCCAGGAATCTTTCAATGTTAGCCTAAAGCTCCAATCCAAGGGTTAGACATGGCTTAATAGCCAGCCAGCTTTAGGATATAAATTAGTCATACAATAACAAATTTGATTAGCAACAAATAGCTTGCTCTTGTAATGATGACTTGGAAGCCTCAGTCCAAATGAATTTAGACGTGGCTCTACAGCCAGCCAGGCTTCTACATGCTTCATGAAACACTAGAATTCATTCTTAAAAATTTAGAATAATTTTTTAAAACAGATGAGAAATTTTTGAAAGATTTTTGAAAATTTTTTTTCTGAAAATAAAACAAAAAGAAAATTTCCTAATCTGAGCAACAAGATGGACCGTCAGTTGGCCAAACTCGAACAATCCCCAGCAACGGCGCCAAAAACTTGGTGCACGAAGTTGTGATCCCTGGTAATGGCTCTAAAAAAACTTGGTGCTCTAATCTTAATCCATAATTTGTCACAACTTCGATACAACTAACCAGCAAGTGCACTGGGTCGTCCAAGTAATAAAACCTTACGTGAGTAAGGGTCGATCCCACGGAGATTGTTGGTATGAAGCAAGCTATGGTCATCTTGTAAATCTCAGTCAGGCGGATATCAAATGGTTATGGAGTTTTCGAATAATAATAATAAATAAACAGAAAATAAAGATAGAAATACTTATGTAAATCATTGGTGAGAATTTCAGATAAACGTATAGAGATGCTTTTGTTCCTCTGACCCTCTGCTTTCCTGCTATCTTCATCCAATCATTCCTACTCCTTTCCATGGCAAGCTTTCTGTAAGGCATCACCGTTGTCAATGGCTACATCCCATCCTCTCTGTGAAAAAGGTCCAAATGCTCTGTCACGGCACGGCTAATCATCTGGAGGTTCTCGATCATACTGGAATAGGATTCACCCTCCTTTTGCGTCTGACACTACGCCCAGCACTCGCGAGTTTGAAGATCATCACAGCCATCCCTTCCCAGATCCTACTCGGAATACCACAGACAAGGTTTAGACTTTCCGGATCTCAGGAATGGCCATCCATGGGTTCTAACTTATACCACGAAGATTCTAATATCTCGGACTCGGTCCTCTG
>NC_029788.2:30796174-30868345 GCF_000816755.2 Arachis ipaensis
TCCACTTTCGGGGCCCACTTGGTGTGTGCTTGGGCTGAGCTTGAAGTTTACACATGCAGAGGCTTCTTTTGGAGTTGAACGCCAAGTTGTAACGTATTTTTGGCGTTCAACTCTGGTTCGTGACGTGTTTCTGGCGTTTAACTCCAGACTGTAGCGTAGAACTGGCGTTCAACGCCCTTTTGCGTTGTCTAAACTTGGGCAAAGTATGGACTATTATATATTGCTGAAAAGCCCTGGATGTCTACTTTCCAATGCCATTGAGAGCGCGCCATTTGGAGTTCTGTAACTCCAGAAAATCTACTTTAAGTGCAGGGAGGTCAGAATCCAACAGCATCAGCAATCTTTCTTCAACCTCTGAATCTGATTTTTGCTCAAGTCCCTCAATTTCAGCCAGAAAATACTTGAAATCACAGAAAAACACACAAACTCATAGTAAAGTCCAGAAATGTGAATTTAACATAAAAACTAATAAAAACATCCCTAAAAGTAACTAGATCCTACTAAAAACATACTAAAAACAATGCCAAAAAGCGTATAAATTATCCGCTCATCAGACATCCTACAGCTTCAGCCTAAATCAGACCAGCCTGACGGTTACCAAAAGGCTGAGGAGGATATGAGATTTATGAGATTTGACTGGGATGCTATTAAGCAGAGGATAGCCCTTGATCCTACTGTCCCATGGGTCATGGGAAAGAACACAGTGATGCCTAAGAGAATCAAGCTGATTTATCTGAATGATGAGGCTCGGCTCTGGCACCAGATTCTAAGCAACTATATGATGCCGAGCACTCATGAGACGGAGCTGCTCGCTGCTATGATCACCTTCATCTGGTGTGTGATGGAGGGTAGGGACCTGTATCTTCCACGTTTCATCCGGTACTATATGGCCAGGGTCCATGTTAGAGGCACTCTCCCTTTCCCTTACCTGATCACCCAGCTCGGCCGTCGAGCTGACGTGCCTTGGGAGCTTGCTGATGAAAAGCCACCTGCTGCAGACTGCAAGAAGATTATCCCTCCCAGCAGGAAGTTTCAGGCTTTAGGTTACAGACCCCCATTCCTCACCTCTTCTGATGAGACAGCCACACCTTCAGCTGCCCCTTCTTCATCCACTACTGCACCAGCTACCACCACTACACCTCCACCTGCCTCAGAGCCCATTTATCACCTTGTGCACCGCCTATTTCAGTAGCTAGACCAGATGGAGCGCCGCAACCAGCGGCGATATGAGAGATCTGAGCATCGCAACAAGCGACGCTATGAGCACCTCAAGTTGATGATCCGATCCGGCAGCGACATCCCCTCTGAGCCTGACATCCCTTCTGTTACATCTGAGGTGGAGGAGGATGATCATGAGGAGGAGACACATGCATAGAGAGAGGCTGAGCAGGCAGGACCAGAGCAGGCTACGCCACAGCATGAGGAGCCACACCAGATCCAGGCCGCAGACCTGGAGATTCCTCTACAGTCAGCACTTCCACTGCATCAGACAGATCCTCCTACACTTATCCAGCCTGCAGACCTTCCGGCCACCATAGAGACTCCAGCAGCCCATCCTTCCGGTGATGACACTTCTTCACACCCAGCTTGAGTGAGCATCGAGGACGATGCTATTATTTAAGTGTGGGGAGGTCGCCATCTCAGGCGAATCTTTTTGGTCAACCACTTTACAGACTCTTTTTATCCTATTTTGTTTATTTTTCTGTATTTTTATTTTTATTATTATTTTTGTTTTTCAGTACTTGCACATTGTTCTTTTGCTATATTTTTACTTTATTTCCGCATTTTGCACTTTAGTTTATATCTTAGACATTTAGTTTAGTTTGCAATTCTAAACTTATTAGTTATAGAATATGTGGATTAATCAGTATAGTTTACCCTTTTAGCATATAATAGTTTGATTTAATTGAAAATAAAAAAGGAAGTAAACTAGAAACTTTAGTAAATTAAAACAATCCACACACCTTGTATATATAGCATTACATGTTAGTTAACAACATTTCTTCAAGGAGGAACACTAAGATTTTAAGAGCCACCCTAAGATTTACATTGAGAATAATGGGAACTTTTGATTTCTACTTGCATGACATACATAACTGATATATGATTTTTGAGCTAGCAAACACACAGCCTGTGAGTTTTGAGCTTAATTGTATGGTTACAATCAAACCATAAATTTTATTCCTGTATGTTTTGCCCTTCTTTTTCATTTTGGTGTTCTTTACTTTGTTTTAATCTATATATCCAATATAGAATATAGATACATACCAAGAGATGATTGAGGCCATCATTTGAATTTTTCCTCACTTATCCCAAATTAGCCTACCTTTTATATAACCCTTGTTAGCCCCCTTGAGCTTTTTAATCCCCTCTTATTCTATAACCACATTACTAGCCTTAAGCAAAAAAATAAAATAAAAATCCCAAGTTGAATCCTTGGTTAGCTTAAGATAGATATTGTGTACAATTTAAGTGTGGAAAATTTTTTGAGAACATGGGATGATAGAAACAAAGTAGGAATTTAAAAAGAATAAGTTGTTTCAAAAACAAAAATTTGGGAAGCATGCTCATGTGAAATCAAAACAATTGAATTACCATGTGCATCAAAAAAAAAATAGAAAAAAAAAGAAGAAAAAATAATAAATTACATTTTCAGTATTTAAATAAGGGATACAAAAATTTCCCAAATGCAAAATAAAAAAGAGTCAATGCACATGGGACAAAAAAAATTTTCAAAATTAAAATTAATGCATGAGCTTGTAATACAAAGTGGGAAAATTTTGGGTAAATAGGTTACGGAACTTTAATTTATATAAAGTATGTATGTTAGGTGAGATCTTAGACTAATCAAGGATTCACTTTGTTAGCTCACTTAACCTTATACATATACCCTTACCTTTACCTTGGCCCCATTACAACCTTGAAAAAGACCTCATGATTTTTGTATGTCTGTATTCCATAATTGTTGATTGGTTAGATGAAGAACACAGTTTTAGAAAGCAAGGATAGAAAAAGAATAGGGTGATTAATCCAATAAACACTGAGTGACTAGAGAGTAAACACAAAATCCAGTGAGGGTTCAATAGCTCATCACCATATATCTCTGCTTAATTGTTAATTGTCTTGCAAGTTTGTGAAATACTTTTACCCATCTTAATTGTAAAAGTGCTTTAACATTATCTAGGGTTTGGCTATGCATATATGATTCCTTGAGGATATGAATTAATTTAACTACATGTAAGTTTTATATACAAGTGAATAAAAACTAGAATTACATGACTCATTTAGGTAGCTTACATTTAGAATAGATTGCATTGCATGAAATTCCACCACCTTACCTTATTCTTTATCTTGGATTTAGCATGAGGACATGCTATTGTTTAAGTGTGGGGAGGTTGATAAACCCATATTTTATGATGTATTTTGTGCTCAATTTAAGTGATTTATTCAATCATTCACCCACTTATTCATGTAAATTGCATGATTTTACTTTTCCTTCCTTATTATGTGATATATGTGAAAAATATGCTTCCTATGCTTTAAACATATTAATTTTAATTGCCCTTTATTACCATTTGATGCCATGATTTGTGTGTTAAGTATTTTCAGATCTCCTAAGGCAGGAATGACTTAAAAGATGGAAAGGAAACATACAAAAATAGAAGGAAAGCACAAAATGGAGTTTTTGAAGAAACTGAAAGTGACGCGTCCGCGTAGACGACGCGAACGCTGCTTTGCGTAAACTGGCATCCACGCGAACGCGCGCATGACGCGAACGTGTGACTCGCGTGAAATACAACTGATGCAGAAGCGTGCCTGATGCGACCGCGTGGAAGAGTAGAACTCCAGATGACGCGACCGCGTGACCTACACGGACGCGTGACAGACGCCACGTGCAGAAACTGCAGAAAATGCCCCCAGCGATTTCTGAAACCCTTTTGGCCCAGATCCAAGTCCAGAAAACACAGATTAGAGGTTATAAAGTGGGGGAATGCATCCATTCAGGAGGAGGCCTTCTATTATTCACTTTTCATAATTTAGATGTAGTTTTTAGAGAGAGAGGTTCTCTCCTCTCTCTTAGGTTTTAGGATTAGGATTCCTCTTAAAGGATTTAGGATTTCAACTCTTTATCAGGTTTAATATTCCTTTTATATTTTTATTCACTCTAATGCTTTTATTCGTATCTGACTTACATTACCAATTTGGTTATGAACTCTTTATGTTTAGATTGATTTTCCTTTATTAAATGCAATTTGAGGTATTTCAGAATTATGATTGCTTTTCTTTATTTATATAAATAATTTAGATTTTTTCCTTTTGGCTTTGGTTGATTAATTGGTGACTCTTGAGTTGTCAAACTCATCTTGATTGATAATTGTTATCTTTGCTGATTGATTTAAATTCCTATAACTTTAGTCTTTCCTTAAGAGTTGACTAGGACTTAGGTGTTAAATTAATTTACCCACTTGACTTACCTTCATAGTTAGAGGTTGACTTAGTGGGATTAAAACTCAATTCTCATCACCATTGATAAGGATAACTAGGATAGGACTTCCAATTCTCATATCTTGCCAAGAGTTTTATTAATTATTAATTTATTTTTCTTACCAATTAAATTACCTGTTCCTTACTTTCAAAACCCCCAATTTACAAGACTCATAACCAATAATAAGAACACCTCCCTGCAATTCCTTGAGAAGATGACCCGAGGTTTAAATACTTCGATTATCAATTTTAAAGGGGTTTGTTACTTGTGACAACCAAAACTTTTGTACGAAAGGATTTTCTGTTGGTTTAGAAGCTGTACTTACAACGCAATTATATTTGTGAATTTCTTTACCGATAGAAAAACCAATCGTCAATGCCTTCTCAGGAACTTACTCCTTTGAGATAGATGGCAGGGCAGTGAGCTTCAATTTGGATGAAGCTATGAAGCATCCCCCTGAAGATCATTCCATCTTCCAGTGCGACATCATTGATGAGACTGTAGCTGCAATTCACCAGGAAGAAGTAGAAGAGCGGCACATGGAGCAAGATGCAAGTGTGGAGACGCCCTCTGGACAAGATGAAGACACGTTACAACCATCACTGGCTCCAGAAGATCAAGTGCCTAGCCATGAGCAGAAATTGGAATTAAAGCCCCTTCCACCCCACCTCAAGTATGCTTACCTTGAAGATAATCAGAAGCTTCCGGTTATCATTGCAAGGGAACTCACTTCCCAACAGGAGGAGCACCTGCTCAGTGTGCTGAGACGACACAAGAAAGCAATTGGGTGGAGCTTGGCGGATATAATAGGCATCAGCCCTCAAGTTTGTGAGCACAGGATATTTTTAGAAGAGGGAGCAAGGAGATTAAAAGACTAAATAAGGGAAAAGTAAGATTCACTCAATGCAATGCAACCTATGTATGAATGCAACTATATGCTAAAATGAATTTTCCTACTTGGTTAAAAGTAGATAAGTTCTTTAAGACAAGCATAAATTAAATTCCACTAATTTAAATTATACAGTAAAAACAAGCAAACTTGTAAGAAGACAGCTCATGAAAGCAGGAAACATAGAATCAAGCATCGAACCCTCACTGATAGTATATGTGCACTCTAATCACTCAAGTGTATAGGGTAATCACTCTATTCTTCCCTAGTCATGCTTTCTAAACTTTGTTCTTCACCTAACCAATCAACAAGTATTTAATGTACCAATGCAAACATCATGAGGTCTTTTTAAGGTTGTAATGGGGCTAAGGTAAGGGTGAGGGTATATATATGGCTAAGTGAGCTACAAATTGAATCTTTGATCAACCTAAGCCTTCACCTATACATACTCTATACTTTTTAATTCATGCCTAGCTACCTAAAATTTTCCCACTTTTTGCATTACATACTCATGCATCACCCTTTCTTTTAATTTTTATCACATATGCATTGATCTTTTCATTAACTTATCTTAGCATTGGGGTAATTTTGTCCCCTTATTTAATTACTTATTTATTGAATATTTTTGAATTTTTTTTGTAAAAGCATAAAAATAAACATAACATTATCAATGCACATGGATTTTTAATTTTTCTGGTCTTACATGAGTAGGTGCCCAAATTCTCAATATTTTATCATGACACATTCCTTTATTAACCCATGTTCCCACAATCTTCCCACACTTAATTGATACACAATCTCTAACTTAAGCTAACCAAAGTTTTAATTGGGATATTTAATTATTTTTCCGCTTAAGGCTAGTGATGTGGTAAAATATAGAACAAATGGGATTTAAAAGGCTCAAAGTGGCTAATAAGGGTAATTGAAAAGGGTAGGCTATTTGGGATAAGTGAGTTAATAATCAAATAGTGGCCTCAATCATATGCATGCATTTAAATATACTAAACATTGGACATATAGGATGGATCAAAATAAAGATTACAATCATAGAGAAGAAAAACACACAAGAATAAAATATTATGGTTAAATAGTGTAACCATGTAGTTAAGCTCAAATCTCACAAGTTGTGTGTTCTTAGCTTTTTATACTATGTTCCAATTTACAGTCTTCAAACAGGTTTTAAACACAAAAGTTTTGATTTAAATTAGTGAAATTTTTCGAAAATAGGGTCTTAAAAAGAAACTTATTATTTTTCAACCAAATAGAACATACATGCAAATAACCTATTACTATGCGATCTATCCTATACTAACAAAAGAAAAATAAATAACTATCCTATTCTATTGGTGTTAAGAAAGAGAAATTACCTCCGGAAGTCAGGTACAGACCGACCTCCCCACACTTAAAGCTTTGCACCGTCCTCAGTGCCATCAATTAGGAATAAAGGGAGGCTAGTAGCAGCATTTCCACAATCGGGACCGTCATGGCTCCCTGTGCTGGTAAATGAAGTGGAGTCTGGGGTGTCTGGGTTTTCTTCAGGTGGGTGGTTACCAATAATCAGCTCCTTGAGGTATGTAAATCGGCGCTTGTTACGACACTCCCTTTGCTTTCCCTGCCGGTCTAGTCGGTCTAACCTCTGAATTATCTGTAGGAGTACCTGATTTGTTGAAGGTTCTTGTGATGTGGAATGACAAGGAATATCTTTTGCCGGTTCTGTGGTCCGGTTGATAGTGGCTGCTGGAGGTCTGATGTACTTCCCGTTGGGGACGTACTGATCATCCCGCGGAAGTATGGTCTTGGTATTCCCAGCTCTGTAGGAGACTCTGGCTGCTGAGACTAGATCTGAAACCAAGACGGGAAAAGGTAAGTTACCCGCAATTTGTACGTGTCCCATAGCATTCCGGATATGTCTTGGTAAATTGAGAGGCTGATTTGTAAGGATACACTAGAGTAGAACAGCCATGTCTGCAGTGAAAGAGGACTCGTGAGTGCTCGAAAAGACGTAGTGGGACATAATCTGTGCCCATGCTCGAGCCTCCAAGGTGAGTGCTGAAGCCAATATGCCCTTAGGTCGGGATCGATGGTATCCATAGATCCATCTACTACCAGGTTGTCATATAACTCTGAGAACGGCGTCCCAGTCAAATTGGTATGTCTGGCGCTTAAAAGAGGCTTCTTGGAATGCGTCCAATCCTTTTGGAGCAGGGGGGAGATCTAAAGCTCGCTGAATATCTTCTTCAGTTATGGGGACTTGCTTCTGACGGACATAGACAGACTGCAAGGTTGGCCTGTGAAAGTTTGAGTAGAATTCAACTACCCATGAAAGATTGACCTGCCGTAGCTGTCTCCGTAGGAATTCCCATTGTCTTCGTTCAATTCGGGGCTCAACAAATTCAACAATGTTGGTCGGGAGGATAAGAAGGTACTCATTATTATAGTTCCTCTCAGCTAGAATGGGAAACATCTGCTCACAGTAGTAGTTAGTGAACCGCACAGTGTCCTTTGCTGGAAAGGCTTTCTCTTTTTCATCGACCTTGATGATCCTATTAATTGGCTTTGTTGAGGGTTTTACTGCTGTTGAAGATGGCTCCGCCACTAGTGCTCGTTTTGTTCCTTTCCTTGCCGATGGTTTGGGAGTAGCTTTCTCTTTACCCTTCTTGGTGGCCATCCTGAAAAGGGAAAAGGTAAGTACATGTAAAGCTAAAGGTTAGAGCAAGGAAGAGGACAGGACACGTGATAATCAATGCACGGTAAATAAGGATGTCGTTAAAACATGGTCGTGAATCCATGTGAAAAGTTCATCAATGGAAATATAGCAAGTGCATGTGATGGCAAGTAGATGCAGGATGTTTATTGGCATGCCGACAAAGGCATGAGTAGCATAGATCACGCATTAAATGCCCAATTTGATTATCAAGTCTGTTAAACTAATAACCTATTTGTATTGACAATTATATTCAATCAATAATATATAAAAAGGAGTTTTGTGAAAAACAGGCATTAGAGTAGTAGAATAGAATAATTTAAAAATACACAATGCCATACGGGCGTTTTCACAAACACTTAGCATGCATGGTAAATATGTTGTTGAAAGTATTAAATTGAATATGCAAACAAACCTTTAAGAAGTAAAATTAATTGTCAAAAAATTCCTTAATAATCCACAAGCAAAATATAGAAAAAAATAATCACCCAATAAAATTTCTAACACCAACCAAAAGAATAAAAAGAAAAAAAAAAGAAAACATATATAATGGGAGTTAAAAGAAAAAGAAGAAGAAAACAAAAATAATAATAATAGAAAAGTAAAGAGGGAAGAAGAAAAGAAAAGAACCTTGATGATGAATGTGAAAAAGAAATAAGGGGGAAGAAAGTAAGAAAAAATTAAGGAGTAAAGAAGAAAGAAAGAAGAAGAAAGAAATAAGAAGGGAGAAGAAAAGATTAGGATTGGGAAAGAAAAGATAAGATTTCTGGCGCTGATCTGGATAACTTGTGCGGCGCAGGCGACGCGGTCGCGTGGATCACGCGTTCACGTGGTTGGCGCTATTTTCAAGTGACGCGGACGCGTGGGTCACGCGTTCACGTGAAATGAACTGTGCCATTGGTGCGAGAGCAGCCTCGCGTACGCAGAAATCTCTGTTTCATTTGCATGTTGCCAAAATTTGGGGTGACGCGTGCGCGTGGGTAACACGCACGCGTGAAATGGTCTTACTTTTAAAAATGACGCGGACGTGTGGGGCACGCGTACACGTGGTAGGGCTTGTACTTCCAGCACAATTCCAGCCCCATTCCATCATAACTCTCTACCATACACCCATTTACGTAGATTTTTTTTTCAGAGTCATGCGTGGGCGTGGGTGACGCCACTACAAGAAAACACGTCTATTGCCAAGCTTTTAAAGCGTGGCAAAAAGCTAAAAAAGGCGTGGTGATAGCTTTTCGCCACGCTTTTTGAGCTACCGCCACGCTTTAGAAAGGGTGACCTATGAAAGGGTGGCGGTTGCTCTATAGCCACGCTTTTTTCAGTCTATCGCCACGCTTTTTTTTGCCACGCTTTTTTACAAATTGGCACTTTTAAAAGCGTGGCTATAGGTGGGAGATATGGCCACGCTTTAAAGCGTGGCGATAGGTAGAGATATGGCCGATAGGAGAGATATGGCCACACTTTTACAAGCGTGGTAGTAGACGAGATGCGGCCACGCTTTTAAAGCGTGGCAGTAGACGAGATACGGCCACGCTTTTAAAGCGTGGCCATAGTAAGATATACAGCCACGCTTTAAAAGCGTGTTGAAAGCCTTGTTAAATTAAAAAAAAAATTCTTTTCCTTGCTTGATCTTCATTGCTACACAATATAAATTTTCAATCCTTTGTATAGATCAATATCAGCCAATACAATAAAAAACCATGAACATAAGTCTGAGCAAGGGGCATAGATTTTCCCAGTCAATTGGCTTGGGTTAAAAGTAAAACTATTTTCATCAGTAACTTCATTGTTTTGGTCAGACAAATCTAGGCCTGAAAGATCTCGAGATAGCACCCTTTCAAGATCTTCATACTCACCTTGTGATGGCGATACTTCAGTTCTATCAACACTTGTAGGAAGGATATTAGAATTAGTATTTTCTTCTTCCTTTTCAAGTAAAGTCTGAGCATCACTAGAATTAGAAAACTGAACATGAGCAGAATCTAACTGTACATCACGTATTGAAGCATTTGTTATCATCGAGAGTTCCTGTCAGTGTCACTAGCCTATCATTCAGTCCGTAATAATTATTATCCTGAGGAGATATCTTAATTCCAGCTTGAGATTCTTCAATGAATGACCTGACCAAAGGCAAGAATTTATGCTCTAAGCTTTCATCACCAATCATGTGTAATTTAAAAACAAAGAGAAAGGGTCCTACAATTAAGAACTCTCTCTTTTCTGACATAATTTAGGGGGAGCAAGGGGAAATAAAAGTTGGAACACCAAAGAACCACATGAAATCACAATACACCCATAATCATAAATTAAGACATAGTAGTATGATAGTATCAACAACTACTTTTATCTGTACATATTTCAAAAAATTGTAAATAGATAACTTAATGAGGAAAAGCAATAGTACCTAATGGTAGCACCTCCCTTGCCAATTATACCACCACAAGAACCATTTGGAACAATGAGTCTCACTTTTGTTTTTGGCTCAGCATCATTTTCATCCTCACTTTGAAGCTAATGACACAAGGTAAATAACTTTCAGGAAAACAGGAAATTGTAATACATGTTTTCATTTTCTTCATTACCAATCAAATTGACATCATAAATTACCTCAGCAATAAAGTTGGATTATCCAAACAGAGGGTTGTTAATGAAAAGCAAAATCAACATTACCTGGAGCAGATCAAACTGAACTCTCCCTTCTACAGCAACTTCTTTACTTTCTCTGGTTCCATACTGTCTACAAAACCATCAAGTAACACCGAGAAAGTGGTTGAAACAATTGACAGTGCAAAAACACAAATGGTAAACGAGATAGTTTTAAAATTCATAGAAAACGTTGAGGACCTAAAATGTTGTAATTACTTTTGAAACCAAAAATCCTCATTTTTTATAGAAGTTGATGCACTCGTAAGAAACCCACCATCTACTACAATTCCAGAAATTTAACTAACACAAATAACATGAGAGTGAACCCATAGAACAACGTGTTATTTCTTATCTTTACCTAGATGAAAAAGTTGTATCCTTTACTCGGACCCTACTGTTCCTGATACGGCCCAGAATAGGAAATTCTGCTATTTTCAAGGCTTAAGCTCTCTGAAAACAAGAAAAGTATAAACTAAACATGTAATAAAATAGCAGCCACGACTAAATTAACCGAAGCTTCCAATTATTAACTGGTAATACTTTCTAATCTCAAAGATAACCAATAATGAAACTCTTCATGTCAAGACCATTAAGCTGAATACCTCTATCAAGAATACCTACCAATAATTATAATTTTGGCAAGAGAATAATTAACTCGTGACCATTTGCTTTTGAGAAGGACAATTGTCAAAATGTAAATACCAAAACATTAATGTAAGGATTTGAGAAACTTAACAATTTAGCAAATTAAAACAACAGCAGCCCAATAATTTAGCAAATTATCAACTTAACAGGTTCAAAAACAGAAAATCACAACAAAAAAATAAAATAAAAATAACAGAAGAACAACAGAACAACAACACATGAACAATTAGCAAATTAACAAGTTCACACTAACAATTAAAATTTACCAGAAGAACACTAATGCAAGTGGAATCATCATGCTAATATGTTTTCTACAAAGATGCTATTTGTGTAGCTAAAGTTTCCTAATTACTAAGATCCAATTATTCTAATTTCACATGCAATCAACTTACTAAGTTTCTAAAAGCTAGAAATGATAAAACCAACCCAAAATATGGTTAAAGCATTTCATCAAACATGTTGAGTGCGGTAAACTTGAAACGAAATAAGAGAATTCAAAGCTTAGTATCAGTGTGATAGAGAAGAGAACATAATTATTGTATACTTTAATTCAGTCTATGAAAAAAATCTAAACCACTGCCAAATCAAATAGTTACTTATTGTAATAGAAATAAGAAGTTGCAGAGTTTCAAGCAGAGTATTGGTGTTGTGTGAGTGTATTGTCTGGTGGTGGGTTTAGGGAACTCACGGCAGCGACAAACAAGAGCAGTTCGACGGCTAGGTGGAGCGCACGGGTTGGTCGCAGAGTTTGAAGCAGGGCAACGTGGCTTCCAGATGAACGTGAATGCGAACGGTGAACGGCAAGTGAACGTGAACGGTGAACACCGAGCAAACTTGAACGGCGAAGAACGCGAACGAAGACGATGGCTAAACGAAGACGCGAACATTAACGGAAACCAACGGCAGCGGAAGCACGGCTGAGCAGACAAAGACGACGGACGCCGAGCTCGAGGAAGCAGCTGCGATCGGTGACAGCGAACGGGGTTGAAGACTTGGAGCACGAGGGAAGCTAAATAGACGGACGGACGGCAGCAGTATGCCACTCCTTGCGGCGGCGGTGGTGTAGGCTTACAGTGTTAGGGTTTTTTGGCTGAGTTTCTGTGAATTAAAGAAACGGAGGGAGAAAGGGAGAAAGAAACGAAGGAGCTTCAGAACCAAGAGTGAAAGTAAGCAAATTTGGCAAAAACGACGAAGTTTCTTTTAAACCGGTCGGTTCTCTGTCCGGTTCAACCGTTCCTGTAGCTCTCTACGGCCACGCTTTTGAAGCGTGGCAGAAAAAAACCTTTTGGCCACGCTTTTAAAGCGTGCCAAAAGAGTACCAGGATATGGCCATGTTTTGTAAGCGTGGCCGTAATGAAACCCTGTCGCCACGCTTTTAAAACGTCCTTGTTTCTCTCTATGGCCACGCTTTTGAAGCGTGGCAGAAAAAATGTGGCCATTTCTCTAATCAATTGCCACCCTTACAAAAGCGTGGCCGTTGATCCTTTTCGCCACGCTTTTGAAGCGTGGCAAAAAAAAGTGGCCAAATCTCTAATCTACCACCACCCTCATAAAAGCGTGGCCATTGACCACTTTTGGCAACACTTTTAAAGCGTGGCAAGAAAAAAGCGTGGCCACATGCCTTTTTTCTTGTAGTGCGCGCACGCGTGGGAGGCCATTTTCTCAAGTGACGCAGACGCGTCAGGGACGCGCACGCGTGGGCGTGTGTGTGCCTTAAGTATGCCTCCAGCCATGCTCCCGCGTGACTCTCTGCTTCTTTTCTTCTTTGTTTTGAAGGCACGTAAGACGCGGTCGTGTCAGCGACGCTTGCGTTGCGTACAAATTTTTTTTATATGCAGAATGTAAATGTAAATGCAGGCTATATGCAGAGATTATGAGAAGAGTAATTAACAAAAATAAAGTGGAATAAAATAAAACTAAGACTGAAACAGAACGATCATACCATGGTGGGTTGTCTCCCACCTAGCACTTTGCTTTTACGTCCTTAAGTTGGACGGTCTTCAAGCTCATTCTGGTTCTGTTGGAGGGTCTTCCAAGAGGAAGACCTCTAGTTCTTTGTGATCCTTAATCTTCTCACCATGATAGAGATTTAGGTGATGTCCATTGACCTTAATGAATTTGGAGCTAGAAGGATGACGCAAGTGAAAAACTCCGTATGGCTCTGCCTTTTCTACTCTGTAGGAACCTTCCCATCTTGATCTTAATTTGCCTGGCATGAGCCTCAGTCTGGAGTTATAAAGAAGAACTAACTCCCCTGGTCTGAACTCTCTCCTTTTTATGTGCTTGTCATGGACAGCCTTCATCTTCTCCTTGTATCGCATGGAGTTGTCATATGCTTCTAGGCGAAGGTTCTCCAATTCTGCTAGTTGTAGCTTCCTTTCAGCACCAGCTTTTTTAAAATTCATGTTGTACTCCCTCACAGCCCAGAAAGCTTTGTGTTCCACCTCCACTGGAAGGTGGCAAGCCTTTCCGTACACTAAGCGGAAGGGGCTCATCCCAATGGGTGTCTTGTATACTGTTCGATATGCCCAGAGTGCGTCTTGTAGCCTGGCACTCCAGTCCTTCCTATGAGACTTTACTATTTTCTCCAGAATACGCTTTATCTCTCTATTAGACACTTCTGCTTGTCCATTGGTCTGGGGATGATAAGCTGTTGCTACTTTGTGAACAATCCCATGCTTCTTCAGTAATCCTGTTAGTCTCCTGTTACAAAAGTGAGTGCCTTGATCGCTCACGATTGCTCGTGGTGATCCAAATCGACAAATAATATGGTTTCTAACAAAGGAAACAACAGTGTTAGCATCATCAGTACGAGTAGAAATTGCTTCCACCCATTTAGAAACATAATCTACAGTTAACAGTATATAAAGGTAACCACTAGAGTTTGGAAATGGACCCATGAAGTCAATGCCCCAAATATAAAAAATTTCACAGAAAAGCATAATCTGTTGAGGCATCTCATCCCTCTTGGATATATTACCAAACCTTTGGCATGGGGAAAAAGATTTACAAAAATTAGCAGCATCTTTAAAAAGAGTGAGCCACCAGAATCCACAGTCTAAGATTTTTCTAGCTGTTCTTTGTGGGCCAAAATGTCCTCCACTCTCAGAAGAGTGGCAGGCCTCTAAAATGGACTGGAATTCTGATTGAGGCACACACCTTCTCATTACCTGGTCAGCACCACACCTCCATAAGTATGGTTCATCCCATATATAATATTTAGACTCGCTTTTCAGCTTGTCCTTTTGATGCTTAGTGAAATTGGGAGGAAAAGTATGGCTAACTAGATAATTAGCTACAGGTGCATACCAAGGAACTACTTCAGATACTGCATGCAAACTATCAAATGGGAGTGGAGTCATCCTTAATGTGCTCAAGGCGACTCAAGTGGTCAACCACTAAATTCTGGTTACCACTCCTATCCTTAATTTCTAAATCAAATTCTTGCAGTAGCAGTATCAAACGTATTAGCCTTGGTTTGGACTCTTTTTAGCTAATAAATATTTTAGCACTGCATGGTCCGAGTACACTACCACCTTAGTACTAAGTAAATAGGTTCGGAATTTATCCAGAGCAAAAACAATAGCAAGAAGCTCTTTTTCGGTGGTAGTGTAATTAGACTGAACAGCGTCTAAGGTCTTAGACGCATAAGCAATTACGAAAGGATCCTTACCTTCGCGCTGAGCCAGCACCGCTCCTACTGCATGGTTGGAGGCGTCACACATAATCTCAAATGGCTGGCTCCAGTCTAGTCCTCTTACAATTGGAGCTTGAGTTAGGGCGATCTTCAGCTTATCAAATGCTTGCATGTAATCCTCACTGAACTCGAACTCAATATCTTTCTACAGTAGTCTGGATAAAGGTAATACTACCTTACTGAAGTCCTTAATGAATCTCCTGTAGAAACCTACATGGCCAAGGAACGAACGGACTTCCCTCACAGAGGAGGGATAAGGTAAACTAGAAATGACATCTACCTTTGCTGGATCTATAGAGATACCAGTATTAGACACAACATGTCCTAGTACAATCCCTTGTTTTACCATAAAGTGACATTTTTCAAAATTCAATACAAGCTTTGAACTAACACACCTGTCTAATACTCTAGCTAAACTATCCAAGCAAAGGTTAAAAGAATCACCATATACGCTAAAATCATCCATGAAAACTTTCATACAATTTCAATGAGATCTGAAAAGATACTCATCATGCATCTTTGGAAAGTAGCCGGTGCATTACATAAGCCAAAGGGCATCCTTTTATATGCATACGTTCCAAAGGGACATGTAAAAGTAGTTTTCTCCTGATCTTCAGGAGCTATATGGATTTGAAAGTAACCTGTATAACCATCTAAAAAGCAGTAATGGGATTTACCTAACAGGAGATCAAGCATCTGATCAATAAATGGCAACGGGTAATGATCCTTGCGAGTGGCTTGGTTGAGACGCCTATAGTCAATGCAAACCCTCCATGAATTCTGCACTCTAGTTGTCAGGAGCTCTCCATGGTCATTCTTTACTGTTGTGACTCCAGACTTCTTAGGCACCACTTGTACTGGACTAACCCATTCACTGTCTGAGATGGGGTAAATGATATCTGCTTCAAGTAGCCTGGTCACTTCTTTCTTGACAACTTCTAAGATGGTGGGATTCAATCTTCTTTGGGGTTGACGGACAGGCTTTGTTCCCTCTTCTAAGTATATTCTATGCTCACAAACCTGAGGGTTGATGCCTACTATATCTGCCAAGCTCCATCCAATTACTTTCTTATGTTTTCTCAGCACACTAAGCAGTTGTTCTTCCTATTGGGAAGTGAGTTACTTTGCAATGATAACTGGGAACTTCTGATTATCTTCAAGGTAAGCATACTTGAGGTGTGGAGGAAGTGGCTTTAATTTCAATTTCTGCTCATGGCTAGGCCTTGGATTATCTTGGGCTAATGATAATGGCAAAGTGCCCTCATTGTGTTCAGAGGGTGTCCCCACACTTTGACCTTGCTCCATGTGCTTCTCTTTTACTTCTTCTTGGTGAACTTCAGCTACAGTTTCATCAATGATGTCACACTGGAAGACAGAATGATCTTTTGGAGGGTGCTTCATAGCTTCATTTAAACTGAAACTCACTGCTCTGCCATCTATCTCAAAGGAGTAAGTTCCTGAGAATGCATCCAGCTTGAACTTTGAAGTCTTCACGAATGGTCTTCCAAGCACGATTGATGATGGTCTTCGTGAGTCATTAGGGGGCATTTCCAGGATATAGAAGTCAATGGAAAATGTGAGCCCCTTAATGCTCACTAATACATCTTCAGCAATTCCAACTACTGCAATAATGCTTTTATCTGCTAACACAAAATGAGCTGCCGACCTTTTTAAGGGAGGGAGCTTCAAAGCATCATATATAGACAATGGCATTATACTAACACACACTCCTAAATTACACATGTAGTCAGAAAATATTACACCTCCAATGGTACATTTAACCATGCATGGACCTGGATCACTACATTTTCAGGTATACCTCCCATTAAAGTAGATATAGAACTACCTAAAGGAATAGTTTCTAATTCATTAATTTTATCTTTATGTATGCATAAATCTTTCAGAAACTTTGCATATTTAGGTACTTGCTGAATAACATAAAAAAGGGGAATGTTACTTCAACCTTTTTGAAAATTTCTACCATTTTGGGATCAAGTTCCATCTACTTCCTGGACTTCCTTGTAAGGTGTGGAAAAGGGATAGGAATGGTGCCACTTGCAGCCTCTGCATCTTTTGGTGCTCCATTTCTTGGCTGAGCTACTTCTTCTTGAACCTCGTCTTACAATTCATCTTCCTCTTTAGCATCTTTCATTTCAGCATCTTCCACGTCCACTGAGTCTTTAATTTGGGTGTGTTCTATTGGGCTTGGCTCCTCCTGGGTCCTCTCTTGCAGTGTGGTTCCGGACCTCAAAGTGATGGCATTGATGTCACCCTTGGGGTTAGGTAAGGGTTAAGAAGGAATTCCATTGGAGCTTAACGGTTGGTTAGTGGAAGTAGGTAATGAATCTATTCGGGCGGTTAGAGCTTGTAAAGTAGCATTCAGACCATTTAAAGTAGAGTTTAGTGTAGTCTGCATGTCTTGTTGTCCTTGTGCGAGAGAACGAAGCATCTCGTCATTTGATGAGGAAGTGGGATAAGTGATCTGAGGGACCTGTTGTTGGTTGTGCTGGGGTCTTTGTGATTGCTGATGCACGAAATTGTGATTTAAAAACTTGGTATGGCGAAATAATGATCTTAACACTTCTTCACAACTCCGATGCAATTAACCAGCAAGTGCACTGGGTCGTCCAAGTAATACCTTACGTGAGTAAGGGTCGATCCCACGGAGATCGTCGGCTTGAAGCAAGCTATGGTCATCCTTGTAAATCTCAGTCAAGCGGATTAAAATGGTTATGGGGTTTTGATAAATAAAATATAAAATAAGATAGAAATACTTATGTAATTCATTGGTGGAAATTTCAGATAAGTGTATAGAGATGCTTTGTTGCTTCTGAACCTCTGCTTTCCTATTGCCTTCTTCCAACCATGCGTTACCTCCTTCCATGGCAAGCTGTATGATCCTTTCGGATGAAAACAAATCCATATGTGCTATCACCGCACGGCTAATCATCTGTCGATTCCCGCTAGCGTCGAAATAGGACCATTGTCCTTTTGTGCACTGTCACTTGCGCCCCACATTCGCAAGTTTGAAGCTCGTCACAGTCATCCCTTCCCAGATCATACTCAGAATACCACAGACAAGGTTTAGACTTTCCGGATCCCAGAAATGCTTCCAATGGTTCTAGCCTATACCACGAAGACTCTGATCTCATGGAATGAAAGGCTCTGTTGTCAGGAGAGGCAACCATGCGTCATGGACCAGGAGGCTAAGAGATACACACTCAAGCTATTGCAGATAGAACGGACGTGGTTGTCAGGCACGCGTTCATAAGTGAGAATGATGATGAGTGTCACGGATCATCACATTCATCAGGTTGAAGTGCGAGTGGATATCTTAGAATAAGAATAAGCTTGAATTGAATAGAAGAACAATAGTACTTTGCATTAATTCATGAAGAACAGCAGAGCTCCACACCTTAATCTATGAGGTGTAGAAACTCCACTGTTGAAAATACATAAGTGAAAAAGGTCTAGGCATGGCTGAATGGCCAGCCTCCAAACGTGTACAATATCAAAAGATGGTCAAAAGACTCTAAGGACTAACCGTCCAAATATTTTCAAAAGAAATCACTAAAAGTAGTTTTTATATAAAACTAGTAACTAGGGTTTACAGAAAATGAGTAACTAAGTACAGATAATGCAGAAATCTACTTTTGGGGCCCACTTGGTATGTGCTTGGGCTGAACATTGAAGTTTTTTCGTGCTTAGGCTGTTTCTGGAGTTAAACACCAGCTTTGGTGCCAGTTTAGGCGTTTTACGCCAGAATTCCTTGGGCTGACTTTGAATACTAGTTTGGGCCATGAAATCTCGAGCATAGTATGGACCATTATATATTGCGGAAAAGCCCAGGATGTCTACTTTCCAACGCAATTGAGAGCGCGCCAATTGAGCTTCTGTAGCTCCAGAAAATCCACTTCGAGTGCAGGGATGTCAGAATCCAACAGCATCTGCAGTCCTTTTTCAGCCTCTGAATCAGATTTTTGCTCAGGTCCCTCAATTTTAGCCAGAAAATATCTGAAATCACAGAAAAATACACAAACTCATAGTAAAGTCTAGAAATGTGATTTTTGCATAAAAACTAATAAAAATATAATAAAAATTAACTAAAACATACTAAAAACTATATAAAAATAATGCCAAAAAGGGTATAAATTATCCGCTCATCAATTGCCTTAGGTGAGGTGCTCTGTAAGGCTGGTTCTGATTCTGCTGTCTGTTGTTGTTATTCCACCTCTGGTTTCCATTGTTATCTCTACCTCCTTTGTTATAGTTGTCCCTCCAGACATGGTTAGAATTATCTCTCCAACCTTGGTTGGGGTTGTCCTGCCATCCTTGGTTATAGTTCCCACCTTGGTTGTAGTTGCTGCTTTGTTGATTGTATCCTTGATTCGGGCGGTCATAGAAGTTATGAGTAGCTACCACAGTGTTGTCTTCTTGTTGGAGCTGCGGGCACTCATCAGTGTAATGACTATAATCAGCACAGATCCTGCATACTCTTTGAGGAACTAATTGTTGGCCTTGTTGTGGTGAGGAGGGCTGAGTTTGTTGTTAATTCAACTGCATCTGTTTTAGTAGGTTGGTCATTTCACATATACTCTGTGTAAGAGCAGTAGTCTTACTGCTAGAGGAAACCTCTGCTACAGTCTTTGAGTGGCTGTTCCTGTGCCTGTGATTTCTAGTGGACTCAGCTAAGTCGCTGATCAGTTGCCATGCTTCATCTGCGGTCTTGTAATTTTTCAGAGAACCATTACTAGCACCAGCTAGTGTAGTTTTATCCCGAGGATTCATGCCTTGAGTGAAGTAGCTGATCAACTCTAACTTGTCAATCATGTGATGGGGGCATGCGTCCAGAAGGTTCTTAAAGCGCTCCCAGTACTCATAAAGAGTCTCTGATTCTCCTTGAACAATACAAGAGATCTCTTTTCTCAATCTATCTATAACTTCAGCTGGAAAGTATTTTTCCAGGAATTCTCTCCTGAGCATATCCCAGTTGGTGACAGTTGCTTCAAGTTGGGAGTAGTACCACTCCTTCGCCTTTCCCTCAAGAGAAAATGGGAAGGCGGTTAACAAAATAGAAGTTTCATTTGCACCATGACGCCTAACAGTAGAACAGGCTGTCTGAAAATCTCTGAGGTGCTTGATGGGCTCCTGAGCAGGTAAGCCATGAAACTTGGGCATCAAGTTGATTAGTGCAGTCTTCAGCTCAAAATCTGCAGCCAGAGTTGGATGATGCACTTGATACGGCTGCAGTGTAAATTCTGGGGCTCCAGCTTCCTGGAGAGTAATCCTCCTAGGTGCTGCCATGTTATCTGCACGTGAATCAACTGAATCAGTAGTAAAGAAGCTTGTTTCTTCCTCAGATGGCGGTTCAGATTTGCCCTCAGATGAGACTGGTGAATCGATAACAATCACTTCACCACCCTCAGAGGCTAACATGCGTCGAGCTCGCCTAATACGTGAAAGAGTTCTTTCAATTTCAGGATCAAATGCGGCTAAGCTCGGATCAGGAAGTGAACACGTCATTCAATGAAAAAAATATACAGCTCATGGTAATAAAATAAAATAAAATACGCAAATTAAAATAAAAATATGTACACTAATTAATAATTCAGCACACAATTGCAACTCCCCGGCAACGGTGCCAAAAATTGATGCGAGGGCAGAAGTCGGCTAATTAAGAAATCAATATAGGGAATACGTTGTGAGTATAGTTCTTAACCAGCTAAGATCTGCCTCATCAATTTAGAAAAGTTATCACAAAAGTTTAGAATAAAATTACTGGGAGTATGAGTCCCAGGTCGTCTCCCAACGAGTTGCTAGAAAGGGTGCTATGTTATTAATCAGGGGTTTTCCGAGAATTTTGAGAGTCGAATAACAAAAAATAAACAATTGTAATTAACTGCAATGAAAATTAAAAGGAATTTATATTATTCAAAATAAAAAGCCTTGAGTGGGAGAATGATTAATTGGAAGTTCTATCCTTGTTGGAATTTTCTCAAGTGTAGTATAAAGAGGTTGTTATTTTCACTTAGTTAACCCTTACTAAATAAAGGAAAGTCAAGTGATTGAGCTAACTCTTATTTGCAAATCCTAGTCCTCTCCCTTGGGAAGGTCTAGCGTTAGTAAATACATAATTAGCCAATAACTTCCAATTTAACTAAGCACTTTGAGCATTCCAACTCAAGTGTCTCCTCTTAATCAACCCCCATGTCAAGTATGGAGTCTACTCCATTGACATGAATATAACGCTCATAAAAATATAAGAAGAAGACATGATAAATTAAATAAAATAGGGATTGAGAATTAATTAAAAATAAAAGTAATCCTTTGTATTAATAAATCCAAAATAATCCAATTACCACTCTAAACAAGAATTAAGAATATGGAATAAATAAAAGAGTAGGTAAGGAAACAAACTAGAATAGTATCTTCAACGGAGGTGATGACTCTTCAATATCCAAAAGCAAAAGCAATAAACTATGAAACTACGAATGTAAAGAAAACCTAGAGGAAGAGTAAATTCTCTCTAGATGCAGATCCAAAATCCTAAAAACTATCCTAATGAGAATGTGTGAATGTGTGTTGAGTCTCTGCATGTTCCCTGGCTTTATTCTGTGTTTCTGGACCGAAAACTGGGTCAAAATGCGGCCCAAAATTGCCCCCAGTGTTTTCTGTTATTTTTGCAGATCGCGTAGGTCATGCGTATGCGTCAGTCACGCGTGTGCATCATTTGGCAAATTTTCTTGTCACGCGTATGCGTCGTCCATACGTGCGCGTCTTTTGTGCAGACTCCAATCCACTCGTACGCGTCAGGCATGCGCTCGTGTCGCTGCAATTTTCTCCATTCCGCGCGCTCACGTGAGCCATGCGTGCGCATCGGTGCTTGCTGGTTACCTCCTTGGTTTCTTGTGTTCCTTCCATTTTTGCAAGCTTCCTCTCCATTTTTTAAGCCATTCCTGCCCTATAAAGCCTGAAACACTTAACACACGGATCGCGGCATCGAATGGTATAAAGGAGAATTTATTAATACACTAATCAAAGATCTCTAGGAAGCAAGTTTTCAACCATAAAGCAAAACTAGGAAGGGATTGTAAAATCATGCAAATCATATGAATAAGTGGGTAGAGACTTTGATGAAACCACTCAATTAAACAAAAAATAAACCATAAAATAGTGGTTTATCTGGCTCAAATTTCCTATTGACTTCTATAATTTGGAGATGCCCCCTAATGACTCAGGAAGACCATCATCCATCCTGCTTGGAAGGCCATTCCTGAAGACTTCAAAGTTCAAGCTGGATGCCTTCTCAGGAACTTACTCCTTTGAGATAGATGGCAGGGCAGTGAGCTTCAATTTGGATGAAGCTATGAAGCATCCCCCTGAAGATCATTCCATCTTCCAGTACGATATCATTGATGAGACTATAGCTGCAGTTCACCAGGAGGAAATAGAAGAGCGGCACATGGAGCAAGATGCAAGTGTGGGGACGCCCCCTGGACAAGATGAAGACACGTTACAACCATCATTGGCTCTAGAAGATCAAGTGCCTAGCCATGAGCAGAAATTGGAATTAAAGCCCTTTCCACCCCACCTCAAGTATGCTTACCTTGAAGATAATCAGAAGCTTCCGGTTATCATTGCAAGGGAACTCACTTCCCAATAGGAGGAGCAGCTGCTCAGTATGCTGAGACGACACAAGAAAGCAATTGGGTGGAGCTTGGCAGATATAGTAGGCATCAGCCCTCAAGTTTGTGAGCACAGGATATTTTTAGAAGAGGGAGCAAGGCCTGTCCGTCAACCTCAAAGGCGGTTGAATCCTACCATCTTAGAAGTTGTCAAGAAAGAAGTGACCAGACTGCTTGAAGCTGATATCATCTATCCCATCTCAGATAGCGAATGGGTCAGCCCAGTACAAGTGGTGCCCAAGAAGTCTAGAGTCACAACAGTAAAGAATGAGCATGGAGAGCTCTTGACAACTAGAGTGCAGAATTCCTGGAAAGTTTGCATTGATTATAGGCGCCTCAACCAAGCTACTCGCAAGGATCATTACCCCTTGCCATTTATTGATCAAATGCTTGATCGCCTCTCAGGTAAATCACATTACTGCTTTTTAGATGGTTATATAGGCTATTTTCAAATTCATATAGCTCCTGAAGATCAGGAAAAGACTACTTTCACATGTCCCTTTGGAACGTATGCATACAAGAGGATGCCTTTTGGCTTGTGTAATACACCGGCTACTTTCCAAAGGTGCATGATGAGTATCTTCTCAGATCTTATTGAGAACCGTATGGAAGTTTTCATGGATGAGTTTAGAGTATATGGTGATTCATTTAACCTTTGCTTGGATAGTTTAGATAGAGTATTAGACAGGTATGTTAGTTTAAACCTTGTATTGAATTTTGAAAAATGTCACTTTATGGTAAAACATGGTATTGTACTAGGACATGTTTCTAATACTGGTATTTCTGTAGACCCAGCAAAGGTAGATGTGATTTCTAGTTTACCTTACCCTTCCTCTGTGAGGAAAGTCTGTTTGTTCCTTGGCCATGCAGGTTTCTACTGGAGATTTATAAAGGACTTCAGTAAGGTAGCATTGCCTTTATCTAGACTGCTGCGGAAAGATGTTGAGTTTGAGCTAAGTGAGGATTGCATAGAAGCGTTTGATAAGCTGAAGATTGCCTTGACTCAAGCTCCGATTGTGAGAGGACTAGACTGGAGCCAGACCTTTGAGATTATGTGTGATGCCTCCAACCATGCAGTAGGAGCAGTGCTGGCCCAGCGCGAAGGTAAGGATTCTTTCGTAATTGCTTATGCTTCTAAGACCTTAGACGCTGCTCAGTCTAATTACACTACCACTAAAAAAGAGCTTCTGGCTATTGTTTTTGCTCTGGATAAATTTCGAGCTTATTTACTTGGTACTAAGGTGGTAGTGTACTCAGACCATGCAGCACTAAAGTATTTATTAGCTAAAAAAGAGTTTATACCAAGGCTAATTTGTTGGATATTGCTGCTGCAAGAATTTGATTTAGAAATTAAGGATAGGAGTTGTTCCCAGAATTTAGTGGTAGACCACTTGAGTCGCCTTGAGCATATCAAGGATGACTCTACTCCTATTAATGATGCTTTTCCATTTGACAGCATGTACGCAATATCTAAAGTAGTCCCTTGGTATGCTCCTATAGCTAATTATCTAGTTAGTCACACTTTCCCTCCTAATTTTACCAAGCATCAAAAGGACAAGGTGAAAAGCGAGTCCAAATATTATATATGGGATGACCCATATTTATGGAGGTATGGTGCTGACCAGATAATTAGAAGGTGTGTGCCTCAATCAGAATTCCAGTCCATTTTAGAGGCCTGCTACTCTTCTGAGAGTGGAGGACATTTTGGCCCTCAAAGAATAGCTAGAAAAATTTTAGACTGTGGATTCTGGTGGCCTACTCTTTTTAAAGATGCTACTGCCTTCTGTAAATCGTGTTCCCCATGCCAAATGTTTGGTAATATATCCAAGAGGGATGAGATGCCCCAACAACTTATGCTATTCTGTGAAATTTTTTATGTTTGGGCCATTGACTTCATGGGTCCATTCCCAAACTCTAGCGGTTTCTTATATATTTTGTTAGCTGTAGATTATGTTTCTAAATGGGTGGAAGCAATTCCTACCCGTACTGATGATGCTAACACTGTTGTTTCCTTTGTTAGAAACTATATTATCTGTCGCTTTGGATCACCATGAGCAATCGTGAGTGATCAAGGCACTCATTTTTGTAACAGGAGATTAGCAGGACTACTGAAGAAGCATGGGATCGTTCACAAAGTGGCAACAGCTTACCATCCCCAGACCAATGGGCAAGAAGAGGTGTCTAACAAAGAAATAAAGTGCATTTTGGAGAAGATAGTAAAGCCTCATAGGAAGGACTGGAGTACCAGACTTGTTGATGCGCTCTGAGCGTATCGGACAGCATACAAGACACCCATTGGGATGAGCCCCTTCCGCTTAGTGTACGGAAAGGCTTGTCACCTCCCAGTGGAGGTAGAACACAAGGCTTTCTGGGCTGTGAGGGAGTGCAACATAGGAGTTGAGGAAGCTGGCGCTGAAAGGAAGCTGCAACTAGCAGAATTAGAAAACCTTCGCCAAGAAGCATATGACAACTCCAGGCGATACAAAGAGAAGATGAAGGCTGTGCATGGCAGGCACATAAAAAGGAGAGAGTTCAGACCAGGGGAGCTGGTTCTCCTTTATAACTCCAGGCTGAGACTCATGTCAGGAAAGTTGAGATCAAGATGGGAAGGTCCCTACAGAATAGAAAAGGCAGAGCCATACGGAGTTTTTCACCTGCGTCATCCTTCTAGTTCCAAATTCATGAAGGTCAATAGACATCGCCTAAAGCTTTATCATGGAGAGAAGATGAAGGATCACAAAGAGCTAGAGGTCTTCCTCTTGGAAGACGCACCAACAGAAGCAGATTGAGCTTGTGGACCGTCCAACTTAAGGACGTAAAAGCAAAGTGCTAGGTGGGAGACAACCCACTATGGTATGATCATTCCGTCAGGAATGCAACATGGGATTTGAGAAAGCTGGTGCTAAAAGAAAGCTGCAACTGGCAGAACTAGAGACCCTTCGACTCGAAGCATATGACAATGCCAGACTTTACAAAGATAAGGTGAAGGCTGTGCATGACAAGCATATCAAGAGGAGAGAGTTCAGACCTGGGAAGCTAGTTTTCCTTTACAACCCAAGGTTGAGGATCATGCCAGGCAAGCTGAGATAAAGGTGGGAAGGACCCTACAGAGTAGAGAAGGCAGAACCATACGGAGTTTTTCACCTGAGTCATCCTTCAAGTTCCAAATTCATCAAGGTCAATGGACATCACTTAAAGCTATGTCATGGTGAGAAGATGAAGGACAATAAAGAGCTAGAGGTCTTCCTCTTGGAAGACCCACCAACAGAGGCAGACTGAGCTTGTGGATTGTCCAACTTAAGGACATAAAAGCAAAGTGCTAGGTGGGAGACAACCCACCATGATATGATTATTCCTTTTTATTCTCAGTCTTATTTTATTTTAATTTCTTTTTATTAGCATTCATCCATAATTTCTGCCTATTCATCTGCATGCTGCATTTTGCATTCTGCATATAAAAAAAACATACTCACGACGCGCAAGCATCTCTGACGCATTCGCGTCATATGTGCGTGCGAGATAAAGAGAAATTGAACAGAGAGTTGCACGGGAGCAGGGCTGGAAGCGTGCTGTAGGCACAAACAAGCCCACGTGTACTGGTGCACGAAATTGTGATTACACTCTTCACAACTCCGCACAACTAACGAGCAAGTGCACTGGGTCGTCCAAGTAATACCTTATGTGAGTAAGGGTCGATCCCACAGAGATTGTTGGCTTGAAGCAAGCTATGATTATTTCGTAAATCTTAGTCAGAAAATTAGTAATAAAAATAATTGTGTTTATGAAGAATAAATAACATAAAATAAATGGTACTTGTAATTCAACAACGAGAAACAAGTTGAGGGTCTGGAGATGCTCTGTCATCTGAATCTCTACTTTTCTACTGTCTTCTTCTCCAAACACGCACAACTCTTTCCATGGCAGGCTGTATGATCCTCTCGGATGAAAAATACCAGGTGCTGTCACCGCACGGCTAATCATCTGTCGGTTCCCACTAGCGTCGGAATAGGACCCTTGTCCTTTTGCACACTGTTACTGCGCCCAACATTCGCAAGTTTGAAGCTCGTCACAGTCATCCCCTTCTAAATCCTACTCAAAATACCACAGACAAGGTTTAGACTTTCCGGATCCCAAGAATGCTGCCAATCGGTTCTAGCCTATACCACGAAGGTTCTAACCTCCGGATTTGGTCCGTGGATCAGAATTCTAAGAGATACATACTTAAGCTATTGCCCAATGGCTACGTTGAGCTCAAATAGAACGGGAGTGGTTGTCAGGCATGCGTTCATAGATGTGAGAATAATGATGAGTGTCACGGATCATCATCTTCTCCTGATTGAAGTACGAATGAATATCTTAGAATAGAATCAAGAATGATTGAATGGAAAACAGTAGTAATTGCATTAATCCATTGAAACACAGCAGAGCTCCTCACCCCCAACCATGGAGTTTAGAGACTCATGCCGTCAGAAATATAATATGAAGTATAAAAACATCATAAGGTTCTCAATGAATCTCTAAAAGTAGTTTTTATACTCAACTAGTAACCTAAGTTTACAGAAAATAAGTAACTAAGTGCAGATAGTGCAGAATTCCACTTCTGGGACCCACTTGGTGTGTGCCTGGGCTGAGCTTTCAAGATTTCACGTTCATATGCCCAAAGTTGGCGTTAAACGCCACCCCAGGTGCCAAAATGGGCGTTTAACACCGAAAAAGGTGCCAGTTCTGGCGTTTTACGCCAGACAGTTTTAGGCTAACTTTGGACGCTGGTTTAGGCCATCAAATCTCGGGCAAAGTATGGACTATTATATATTTCTGGAAAGCCCAAGATGTCTACCTTCCAACGCAATTGAGAGTGCGCCAATGGGGTTTCTGTAACTCCAGAAAATCCACTTAGAGTGTAGGAGGGTCAGAATCCAACAGCATCTACAGTCCTTTTGCAGCCTCTGAATCAGATTTTTGCTCAGGTCCCTCAATTTCAGCCAGAAAATACCTGAAATTACAGAAAAACACACAAACTCATAGTAAAGCCCAGAAATGTGATTTTTGAATAAAAACTAATAAAAATATAATAAAAAGTAACTAAATTATACTAAAAACTACTTAAAAATAATGCCAAAAAGGGTATAAATTATCGACTCATCACAATACCAAACTTAAATTGTTGTTTGTCCCCATTCAACTAAAAAAATAGGATAAAAAGAAGAGAATATACAATGAATTCCCAACTTATTAATGAACTTAGTTCCAATTAGATGAGCGGGACTTGTAGCCTTTTTGCTTCTAAACAGTTTTGGCATCTTACTTTATCCTTTGAAGTTCAGAATGATTGGCTTCCATAGGAACTCAAAATTCAGATAGTGTTATTAATTCTCCTATTTCAGTATGTTGATTCTTGAATACAGCTACTTCATGAGTCTTGGCTATGACCCTAAGCATTTTATTTTTCACTATTACCACCGGATACATAAATGCCACAGTCACATAACTGGGTGAACCTTTTCAGATTGTGACTCGGCTTTGCTAGAGTCCCCAGTTAGAGGTGTCCAGAGCTCTTAAGCACACTCTTTTTATTTTGGACCACGACTTTAACCGCTCAGTCTCAAGTTTTTCACTTAACACCTTCACGCCACAAGCACATGGTTAGGGACAGCTTAGTTTAGCCGCTTAGGCCAGGATTTTATTCCTGTGGGCCCTCTTATCCATTAACGTTCAAAGCCTTGGATCCTTTTTTACCCTTGCCTTTTGGGTTAAAGGGCTATTAGCTTTTTCTGCTTGCTTTTCTCTTTCTCTTTTTTCTTTTTTTTAGCTCTTTCTATTCACTACTTTTTCTTGCTTCAAGAATCAATTTTATGATTTTTTAGATTATCAATAACATTTCTCCTTTTTCATTATTCTTTCAAGAGCCAACAATTTTTAACATTCATAAACAACAAATTCGAAAATATGCACTGTTCAAGTATTCGTTCAGAAAACAAAAGGTATTGTCACCACATCAAAATAATTAAACTAATTTCAAGACATAATTCGAAATCATGTACTTCTTGTTCTTTTGTAATTAAAAACATGTTTCAATTAAGAAAGGTGAAGGATTCATAGGATATTCATAGCTTTAAGACATAAACTCTAAATTTTATTAATCATGAAATAATAGATAAATAAATAAAAAAAATAAGACATAAAATAAACATAAAAGCAGACCAATAATAATAAAAGCAAGGAAATTAAAAATATAAAAATAAATGACTCTTAAAATAGATCTCTAATAACAAAAGTTATCACAGAGTTAGGACTCAACAACCTGCATTGGGAGAGGCAAGTGCTCCTTCAATTTGTGGGACGCCTAGTTCTTCAAGGGACAGCTTCTGGCGCTTTAGCTCCTGTATCTCACGCCTTTGTTTTTCTTGTTCTCTGAGCAGTTTGTAGAGCATGCTGTTCTGATTTTTCTGTTCTTCTTTGAGTTGATCCATAGATTCTTGCAGCTTGTTGACAGATGCTTCTAAGCGGGCCCAATAGTCAAATTGGAGAATTTCTGGGAGGAGCTCATGCGCCTTCCTCTTGGTGAGGTTGTCTTGAACTTGAGGTCCATCCATCACCCTTTTGGTGATTGGGTGTTCGACTGGGATATAATCATCAACACCTATTTGTACTCCCACATCTTTACATAACAGACTGATCAAGCTTGGGTAGGCTAATTTGGCCTCAGTGGATTCCTTGTTTGCAATTGTGTAAATTTCACAAGGAATTAATTGATGGACCTCTACTTCTTTTCCCAGCATAATACAGTGGATCATCACTGCTCTTTTGACAGTGACTTCAGAACGGTTACTGGTGGGAAGTATGGATCGCCCAATAAAATCCATCCAGCCCCTAGCAACTGGCTTGAGGTCTCCTCTCTTTAGTTGGTTTGGGATACCTTTTGAATTGGTTATCCTCTTGGTTCCAGGGAGGCATATGTCCTCTAGAACTTGATCCAACTTTTTATCTTTAGCCATTCTCCTGTTAAAGGATTCTGGATTATCCAGCAGTTGAGGAAGTTTGAGGACTTCTCTCACTTTGTCAAGATGGAAGTAGATAATCCTGCCTCTGACCATGGTTTGAAAAGTGTGAAAGGAAGTTCCCTCTATTCTTTTCTTATCTGTCAGCCACAGATTTGCATAAAATTCCTGGACCATGTTTCTTCCCATATTTATCTCAGGATTAGCTAGGATTTCCCAGCCTCTGTTTCGAATCTACTCTTGAATCTCTGGATATTCGTCTTCTTTCAGATCGAACTTGACTTCCAGGATCACTGATCTTCTACACACTATTTTGAAGTAATGATCTGCATGTTCTTTGGTGCAGAACTTCTCATGCATCCATTGTGGTTTTGGATTATTTTCTTTCTTGCCTTTTGGAGTGGTTTGTTTTCCTTTAGGGGCCATGATCTTGGTCAGTGATCACGGAAAATCACACCAAACTTAGAGGTTTTCTTGTCCTCAAGCAAAAGCAAAGAAAGAAGATGAGTAGATGGAGAGAGTGATTCGAATGATGGAGGAGGGGTGATGGCCGAATGCATAAATAGAGGGAAGGGAGGGTATGGTTTCGAAAAGATTTGAAAAATATACGATTGAAGGATATGATTGATACAAGATAAACATGATATGCAAAAGAGAAGATTGTTTTAAAAAATTAAAAGATATGAAGAAGATATGAGGAAGTTAAATTTGAATTTTTGTTTATGCTTCTAAGAAATAAAAGATAATATGAATGAATTGAAAAGATTTGAAAAGAAATTGAAAAGATAAATGAGATTTTGAAAAAGATTTGAAAATAATTTGAAGTATAATCAATAAAAATTTATAAGTTTATAAATTTTTGTGAATGGAGTTTAAAAGATGAATGTTTGTAATGTTTGGATGCAGAAAATTTTGATTTAAAACATGAAAATTCGAAAAAAATTTGAATTGAAATGAAATTACCTCTCCCCTAGCTGTTTTGGCGTTAAACGCCATAATGATACGCCCATCTGGTGGCCATTTCGGGGGTTTAACGCCCAGCCAGGTACCTTGGCTGGCATTAAACGCCAGAAATCCTTCTTCACTGGGCATTTTTCTGAACGCCCAGAATGCTACCTTTACTGGCGTTAAACGCCCAGTTTGCCTATTTACTGGCATTTTGACGCCAGTGAGCTCCTTTCCTCTGTGATTTCTCTGTTTTATGTCTTGAACCTCCATTTTCCTGACTTTTTCACTGAAAATATATTAATTAACAAGGAAAACAAAATTAAAAAGACTTATCTAACCGTTACAAACATCTAATTATTGATAATAGCTGGGTTGCCTCCCAGCAAGTGCTTCTTTACTGTCTTTAGCTGGACTTTTACTAAGCTTTTAACTTAGTCTCAGCTTTGAGCATTCTTGCTCAACATTGCCTTCAAGATAATGTTTGATTCTTTGTCCATTAACAATGAACTTTTTGTCTGAATCAATATGTTGAAGCTCTACATAGCCATATTGTGACACACTTGTGATCACATATGGGCCCCTCCACCGGGATTTCAATTTCCCGGGGAACAATCTGAGCCTAGAGTTAAATAGCAGGACCTTCAGTCCTGTCTCAAAGACTCTAGATGACAGTCTTTTGTCATGCCATATTTTTGCTTTCTCCTTATAAATTTTTGTATTTTCGAAAGCATTGAGTCTGAATTCTTCCAGCTCATTTAACTGGAGTAATCTCATCTCTCCAACTACCTTAGTGTCAAGGTTTAGGAACCTGGTTGCCTAGTAGGCCTTGTGTTCCAGTTCCACTGGCAGATGACAGGCTTTTCCATACACAAGCTGGTATGGAGGGGTTCCTATAGGAGTCTTGAATGCTGTTCTGTATGCCCACAGAGCATCATCCAGACCTCTTGCCCAATCCTTTCTACGGGCATTTACAGTTTGCTCCAGGATCTGTTTTAGTTCTCTATTTGAGACTTCAGCCTGCCCATTTGTCTGTGGATGATATGGAGTTGCCACTTTATGGTTAATTCCATATCGGACCAGAGCAGAGTCAAGCTGTTTATTGCAGAAGTGAGTGCCTCCATCGCTGATCAGTATCCTAGGGACACCGAACCTGCTGAAGATATGCTTCTGGAGGAATTTTATCACTGTCTTAGTATCATTCGTGGGTGTTGCAATTGCCTCTACCCATTTAGATACATAGTCTACTGCCACTAAAATATAAGTGTTTGAGTATGATGGTGGAAAAGGCCCCATGAAGTCAATTCTCCATACATCAAACAATTTAATCTCTAAGATCCCTTGTTGAGGCATGGCATAACCGTGAGGTAGATTACCAGCTCTCTGGCAACTGTCACAGTTACGTACAAACTCACGGGAGTCTCTATAGAGAGTAGGCTAGTAGAAGCCACACTGGAGAACTTTGGTGGTTGTTCGCTCACCTCTGAAATGTCCTCCATATTGTGATCCATGGCAATGCCATAGAATTTTCTGTGCCTCTTCTCTAGGCACACATCTACGGATCATTCCGTCTGCACACCTCTTAAAGAGATATGGTTCATCCCATAAGTAGTATTTTGCATCAGAAATCAATTTTTTCGTTTGCACCTTGCTATACTCCTTGGGTATGAATCTCACAACTTTATAGTTTGCAATATATGCAAACCATGGTACTTCCTGAATGGCAAAGAGTTACTCATCCGGGAAGGTTTCAGAGATCTCAGTAGGAGGGAGGGACGCTCCTGCTACTGGTTCTATCCGGGACAAGTGATCTGCTACTTGGTTCTCTGTCCCTTTTTTGTCTCTTATTTCTATATCAAACTCTTGCAGAAGCAACACCCATCTTATGAGTCTGGGTTTTGAATCCTGCTTTGTGAGGAGATATTTTACAGTAGCATGGTCAGTGTACACAATCACTTTTGATCCTACTAGATAAGATCTGAACTTGTCAATGGCATAAACCACTGCAAATTACTCTTTTTCTATGGTTGTGTAATTCTTCTGTGCGTTATTCAGAACACGGCTAGCATAGTAAATGACGTGCAGAAGCTTGTTATGCCTTTGTCCCAATACTGCACCAATGGCATGGTCACTGGCATCACACATTAGTTCAAATGGTAATATCCAGTCTGATGCAAAAATAACTGGTGCTGTGACCAGCTTAGCTTTTAGAGTTTTAAATGCCTGCAGACACTCCGTGTTAAAGACAAATGGCATGTCAGCAGCTAGCAGATTGCTCAGAGATTTTGCGATTTTTTAAAAATCTTTTATAAACATCTTATAGAATCCTGCATGTCCCAGAAAGCTTCTGATTGCCTTAACATTGGCAGGTGGTGGTAATTTTTCATTACCTCTACCTTAGCTTGATCCACCTCTATTCTTTTGTTTGAAATTTTGTGCCCAAGAACAATTCTTTCAGTTACCATAAAGTGACATTTCTCCTAGTTTAAAATCAAGTTAGTCTCTTGGCACCTTTTCAGATCAAGTGTTAGATGGTTAAGACAGGAGCTGAATGAGTCTCCAAATATTGAGAAGTCATCCATGAAGACTTCCAGAAATTTTTCTACCATATCAGAGAAGATAGAGAGCATGCACTTCTGAAAGGTTACAGGTGCATTGCACAGGCCAAATGGCATCCTTCTGTAGGCAAATACTCTAGAAGGACATGTAAATGCTGTTTTCTCTTGGTCCTGAGGATCCACTGCAATTTGGTTGCATCCTGAATAGCCATCCAAAAAGCAGTAGTATTCATGACCTGCTAGTCTCTCTAGCATCTGGTCTATGAATGGTAAAGAAAAATGATCCTTTCTGGTGGCTGTATTGAGTCTTCTACAATTAATACACATACGCCACCCTGTAACTGTCCTTGTAGGAACCAGTTCATTCTTTTCATTATGAACCAATGTCATGCCTCCCTTCTTGGGGACAACTTGGATAGGGCTCACCTAGGGGCTATTGGAAATAGGATAAATAATCCCAGCCTCCAATAACTTAGTGACCTCTTTCTACACTACCTCCTTCATGGCTGGATTTAGTCGCCTCTGTGGTTGAACCACTGGCTTAGCATTATCCTCCAATAGGATCTTGTGCATGCATCTTGCTGGGCTAATACCCTTAAGATCACTTATGGACCACCCAAGAGCTGTCTTGTGTGTCCTTAGCACCTGAATTAGTGCTTTCTCTTCATGTGGATTTAAAGTAGAGCTTATGATCACCGGAAAAGTGTCACCTTCTCCCAGAAATGCATATTTCAGGGATGGTGGTAGTGGTTTGAGCTCGGGTTTAGGAGGCTTATCCTCTTCCTGAAGAATTTTCAGAGGTTCTTCTATTCTCTCTGGTTCCTCCAGATTAGGCTGAACATCCTTAAAAATATCCTCTAGCTCTGATTCGAGACTCTCAGTCATATTGACCTCTTCCACCAAGGAATCAATAACATCTACGCTCACGCAGTCTTTTGGTGTGTCTGGATGCTGCATGGCTTTGACAGCATTCAACTTAAACTCGTCCTCATTGACTCTCAGAGTTATCTCTCCTCTTTAGACATCAATGAGGGTTCGTCCAGTTGCTAGGAAAGGTCTTCCTAGAATGAGAGTTGTACTCTTGTGCTCCTCCATTTCCAGCACTATAAAGTTAGTAGGAAAGGCAAATGGCCCAATCTTGACAATCATGTCCTCAATTATGCCTGATGGAATTTTAATGGAGCCATCGGCAAGTTGGAGGCATATCCGGGTTGGTTTAACTTCATCAGTCAAACCAAGATTTTTGATAGTGGATGCAGGTATTAGGTTGATACTTGGCCCAAGGTCACATAGAGCTGTCTTGGTACGAGCATCCTCTAATGTGCATGGTATTATAAAGCTTCCGGGATCTTTAAGCTTCTCTGGCAAGCTTTTCAGAATGATTGCACTGAATTCTTCAGTGAGGAAAACTTTTTCAGTTTCTCTCCAATCCTTCTTATGGCTTAAGATCTCTTTCATAAACTTAGCATAAGAGGGTATTTGCTCAAGTGCCTTTGCAAATGGAATCTTTATTTCAAGAGTTCTGAGATAGTCTGTAAAGCGGGCAAATTGTGTATCTTGTTCTGCTTGGCGGAGTTTCTGAGGATAAGGCATCTTGGCTTTATATTCTTCAACCTTTGTTGCTGCAGGTTTATTTCCTACAGAAGTGGTTGGAGAAGCCTGCTTAAGGGGGTTGTTATCAGCACTTGCAAGAGCCTGACCCCTTTGTGGTGTTTGAACGCCAGAATTGGGGGCTGTATGGGCGTTTAACACTAGATTGCCACCTTTTCTGGCATCTGGACGCCAGAATTGGCTGACCCTTGGGCGTTTAACGCCACTTTTCCACCCTTTTCTGGCGTTTGAACACCATAATCATTCCTCTCTGGGCTCTTACTGTCCTCAGAGGGATTTTGGGCAGTGGTTTGGTTATCCTTTATTAGCTGTTCCTTTCTTGGCTTCCTACTACCTTGGATAGATACATTCAGTGTTTTCCCACTCCTTAATTAAACAACTTGGCATTCTTCTGTTATCTGTTTACATAGTTGCTGTCTTGTCTGATCCAATTGTGCTTCTATATTTTGGTTGGCATTTTTAGTGTCTTGGAGCATCTCTTTGAATTCTGCGAACTATTTTGTTATAATAAGCAATTGCTGATTGAGTTCAGCAACTTGTTCTTGAGGACTAAGTTCAGTAGATACTGCTTTAGCTTCTTCTTTCAGGGAGGACTCACTGCTTAAATACAGATGCTGATTTCTAGCAACTGTATCAATGAGCTCTTGAGCCTCTTCAATTGTCTTTCTCATATGTATAGATCCACCAGCTGAGTGATCTAGAGATATTTGAGCTTTTTCTGTAAGCCCATAGTAAAAGATGTCTAACTGCACCCACTCTGAAAATATTTCAGAGGGGCATTTCCTTAGCATCCCTCTGTACCTCTCCCAGGCATTATAAAGGGATTCATCATCCTCTTGTTTAAAGCCTTGGATGTCCAGCCTTAGCTGTGTCATCCTTTTTGGAGGGTAATATTGATTTAGGAATTTGTCTGATAACTGTTTCCATGTTCTTATGCTTGCTGTGGGTTGGTTATTTAACCACCTCTTAGCTTGATCTTTTACAGCAAATGGAAACATCAATAATCTGTAGACATCCTGATCCACTTCTTTATCACACACTATGTGAGCAATTTGTAAAAATTGTGCCAGAAACTCAGTAGGTTCTTCCTGTGGAAGACCGGAATACTGGCAATTTTGCTGCACCATGATAATGAACTGAGGATTTAGCTCAAAACTACTTGCTCTGATGGGAGGTAACAGATACTACTCCCGTATGCAGTAGTAATGGGGTTAGCATATGATCCCAGAGTCCTTCTGGACTGTTCATTTCCACTTAGGTCCATGATAGAGAAAAGGGAATTGATGTGAATTGCAAATAAAATATATTTTTATTTTTATTTTAAAATAAAATAATTAGAAATTAAAATATAAATTTCAAAAACTAAAATAATTACTTAATTAGGAAGATTTGAAAAACTTTGGATAGGATTTTTGAAAAGGATTTTGAATTTTGAAATTTCAAAACTAAGATAAGATAAAATAAAAATTTTAAAATAAAAATCTGAATTTTTAAATGAAATTTTCGAAATTCAATTAAATAAATAGAAAATATATTTTTTTGAATTTAATGAGGAAAGAGAAAAAACAATAAGATGACACCAAACTTAGAATTTTCAGATCAAAACAAAGAAAGCAAACAGGAAAACTTTAAGTGTCAAGATGAACACCAAAAACAAATTTTAAAATTTTTTTAAGAAAATAGAAACACAAAGAACACCAAACTAAAAAATTTTTGTATTTTGGACACTAATAATTCGAAAATGTATAAGATAAACAGCAACAAATATCAAACAAGAAATTTTAAGGATCAAATAAGGAAAATTATCAAGAACGATTTGAAGATCAATAAGGAATTAAGAACATGTAATTCGAAAAATTGAAAGAAAAATAAAAACATGCAATTGACACCAAACTTAAAACATGAAACTAAACTCAAACAAAAGACTAAATTATGAAGTTATTGGTTTTAAAATTTTTTCCGAAAATAATTTAGAAAAAGAAAATAAGGATTCTAAAATTTTAACCAAAAACAATAATAGAAGACTCTAAACCAAAAAGATAAATTTTTTTTTCTAATCTATGCAACAAAATAAACCGTTTGTTGTCCAAACTCGAACAATCCCCGGCAACAGCGCCAAAAACTTGGTGCACGAAATTGTGATTACACTCTTCACAACTCCGCACAACTAACGAGCAAGTGCACTGGGTCATCCAAGTAATACCTTATGTGAGTAAGGGTCGATCCCACAGAGATTGTTGGCTTGAAGCAAGCTATGATTATTTCGTAACTCTTAGTCAGAAAATTAGTAATAAAAATAATTGTGTTTACAAAGAATAAATAACATAAAATAAATGGTACTTGTCATTCAATAAAGAGAAACAGGTTGAGGTTCCGGAGATGCTCTGTCATCTGAATCTCTGCTTTTCTACTGTCTTCTTCTCCAAACACGCACAGCTCTTTCCATGGCAGGCTGTATGATCCTCTCGGATGAAAAATACCAGGTGCTGTCACCGCACTGCTAATCATCTGTCAGTTCCCACTAGCGTCATAGGACCCTTGTCCTTTTGCACACTGTCACTGCGCCCAACTTTCGCAGGTTTGAAGCTCGTCATAGTCATCCCATTTCTAGATCCTACTCGGAATACCACAGACAAGGTTTAGACTTTTCGGATCCCAGGAATGCTGCCAATCGGTTCTAGCCTATACCATGAAGGTTCTAACCTCCGGATTCGGTCCGTGGATCAGAATCCCAAGAGATACACACTCAAGCTGTCGCCCAATGGCTACGTTGAGCTCAAATAGAACGGGAGTGGTTGTCAGGCACGCATTCATAGATGTGAGAATAATTATGAGTTTCACAGATCATCGTCTTCTCTTGATAGAAGTACGAATGAGTATCTTAGAATAGAATCAAGCGTGATTGAATGGAAAACAGTAGTAATTGCATTAATCCATTGAAACACAGCAGAGCTCCTCACCCCCAACCATGGGGTTTAGAGAATCATGCCGTCAGAAATACAATATGAAGTGTAAAAAAAGTCATAAGGTCCTCAATGAATCTCTAAAAGTAGTTTTTATACTCGACTAGTAACCTAGGTTTACAGAAAATGAGTAACTAAGTGCAGATAGTGCAGAATTCCACTTCTGGGACCCACTTGGTGTGTGTCTGGGCTGAGCTTTCAAGCTTTCACGTTCATATGCCCAAAGTTGGCGTTAAACGCCACCCGAGGTGCCAGAATGGGCGTTTAATGACGAAAAAGGTGCCAGTTCTGGCGTTTTACGCCAAACAGTTTTAGGCTGACTTTGGACGCTGGTTTGGGCCATCAAATCTCAGACAAAGTATAAACTATTATATATTGCTGGAAAGCCCAGGATGTTTACTTTCCAACGCAATTAAGAGCATGCCAATTGGGCTTCTGTAGCTCCAGAAACTCCACTTCGAGTGCAGGAGGGTCAGAATCCAACAGCATCTGCAGTCCTTTTGCAGCCTCTGAATCAGATTTTTGCTCAGGTCCCTCAATTTCAGCCAGAAAATACCTGAAATTACAGAAAAACACACAAACTCATAGTAAAGCCCAGAAATGTAATTTTTGAATAAAAACTAATAAAAATATAATAAAAAGTAACAAAATTATACTAAAAACTACTTAAAAACACTGCCAAAAAGGGTATAAATTATCCGCTCATCACGTACGTGTCCCTAACGCGTATGCGTCGCTTGAAAAATCACCAGTCCATGCGTACACGTCCCTCACGCATATGTGTGACTCTGAAAATCGGGGTAAATTGGTGTATCGCCAGAGAGTTATGATGGTGTGGGGCTGAAATTGTGCTAGGAGTACAAGTCCTATCACGCGTACGCGTCGTTTTCCCATGCAGGCCATCCACGCGTGCACATCCCTGATGCGTACACGTCGCCTGAAATTCGCACGCTCCACGCATATGCGTCGCATGCGACGCACAACTCAAACACCTCAGCGCCTGATTTCAAATCATCCACCCCCAATCCTAATTCTTTTCAATCCCAATTATTTCTCCCTTCTTTCTTTCTTCTTCCTTATTCTTTCTTACTTTCTATTACTTTCTTCTTCCCTTCTTCATCTTCTTCATTTAGGTTCTTTTCTTCTTCCCCTTTTACTCTTTCATTATTCCTTTAATTTATGTTTCCTTGTTCTTTTTCTTTTAATTTCATTATCTATGGTTTCTTTTTCTTTCTTCTTCCATGCATTTTTATGTTGGTGTTAGAAATTTAAATGGTGATTGTTTTCTTCTATATTTTGCTTGTAGATATATTAGGATGTGATTTGACAATTAATACTCATTTTGGGGTTGCATGCATGTTAGATTTCATACTTTTCCTAACATATTTTACATGCATACCAAGTGTTTGTGAAAAGTCCGTATGGCATTGTGAATTCTTAATTATTCTATTCTTCTACTCTACTGCCTGTTTTTCACAAAAAAGCCCTTGCAATCCTTTATTGATCAAATATAATTGTCACCACAAACGTGGTTGTTAGTTTGTTACATTGGATAATCAAATTAAGCTATTATTGTTTGATCTATGCTACTCATGCCTTTGCCGGCATGCTAATAAACATCTTGCATCTAATTGTCTTAATTTATCATGCAATATTTTCATTAATGTTCTAATTACATGGAATCGTGACCACGTGTTTATGACATTCTTCTTTACCTTGGCATTGATTATCACTTATATTTTCCTCCTCCCGGTTCTAGCTATTTGATTTCATGTCCCTTTCTTTTCTCCCTTTTCAGGATAGCCACCAGGAAGGGTAAAGAGAAAGCCTCTAACAAGCCACCAACGAGGAGGGGGACGAAAAGAGCACCAGCTGCGGAACCATCCTGAACATCAGTCAAACCGACAACAAAGCGAGTCAAGAGGATTATCAAGGTCGATGAAACCGAGAAAGCCTTTCCAGCAAGGGACACTGCGCGGTTTACTAACCGCTACTGTGAGCAGATGTTCCCCATCCTGGCTGAGCAGAACTACAACAACGAGCACCTACTCATCCTTTCTACCCACATTATTGATTTTGTAGAACCCCGCATTGAGCGCAGACAATGGAGATTCTTACAGAGGCAACCACGGCAGGTCAACCTCTCATGGGTAGTTGAATTCTACTCCAATTTTCACATGCCATCCCTGCAGTCTGTCTATGTCTGTCAAAAGCAAGTCCCTATATCTGAAGGGGCCATTCAGCAAGCCTTAGATCTCCCCCTGCTTCAGAAGGATTGGACACATACCAAGCAGCCTCTGTCAAGCGCCAAACATGCCAATTTGACTGGCATGACGTCGTCAGAGTAATAGCACAACCTGGCAGCAGATGGATCTATGGATACCATCGATCCTGACCTAATGGCATATTGGCTTCAGTATTTACCTTGGAGGCTCGAGTTTGGGCACAGATTATGTCTCACTACGTCTTTCCAAGCACTCACGAGTCCTCCTTCACTGCAGACATGGCTGTTCTCATCTGGTGTATCCTTACAGACCAGCCTCTCAACTTACCAAGACACCTCCGGCACACCATGGGACACGTACAGATTGCGGACAACCTACCCTTTCCCGCCTTTGTTTCAGATCTAGTCTCGGCAGCCGGAGTCTCCTACAGAGCTGGGGACACCAAGACCATAATTCTACGGGATGATCAGTATATCCCCTACGGGAAGTACATCAGACTCCCAGTAGCCACTACCAGCTGGACTGCAGACCCGGCCGGAGATATTCCTTCTCCTTCCACATCACAAGCACCTTCAACAAATCAGCTGCTCCTTCAGATACTTCATTGATTGGACCGGCTTGACCGGCAGGCAAAGCGAATGGAGCACCGTAACAAGTGCCGATTTACATACACCTCAAGGAGCTGATTGTTGGCAACCACCCACCTAAAGAAGAACTAGACACTCCGGACTCTACTTCACCTACCAGCACCGGGAGCCATGACAACCCCAACTGTGGAGATGCTGTTACCAGGCCCCCTTTGTTTCTAACTGATGGCACCGAGGACGGTGCCAAGCTTTAAGTGTGGGGAGGTCGGTCATTACTTGACTTTCGGAGGTAATTTCTTTTTTTTAACACCAATAGGTTATTTTTCTTTTGTTAGGATAGGATAGATTGCATAGTAATAAGTGTTTGCATGTATGTCCTACTTGGTTGAAAAATAATAAGTTTCTTTTCAAGACCCTATTTTGAAAATTTCACTAATTTAAGTTAAAATTCTATGTTAAACTTGCTTGAAGATTGTAAATTGGAACATGGTTTTTGAGCTAAGAACACACAACCTGTGAGATTTGAGCTTAATTACATGGTTACACTATTTAACCATAACATTTTATTCTTGTGTGTTTTCTTCTCTATAATTGTAATCTATATTTTGTTCCACTCTATATGTCCCATGTTTAGTGTATTTATATGCATACATATGATTAAGGCTATCATTTGTTATTAGCTCACTTATCCCAAATAGCCTATCCTTTCAATCACCTTTGTTAGCCACCTTGAGCCCTTTAATCCCCATTTGTTCTATATTTTACCACATCACTAGCCTTAAGAGGAAAAATAATTAATTACCCAAATTGATTCTTTGGTTAGCTTAAGATAGAGATTGTGTGTCAATTAAGTGTGGGGAACTGTGGGAACTTGGGTTGATGAAAGTGTACAGTGTTTCATTGATAAAATATTGGGAATTTGGGTATCTACTCATGTGAGAACAGAAAAATAAAAAATCCATGTGCATTGATATGTTATGTTTACTTTTATATTTTTAATAATATATATATATATATATTATATATATAATTAAACAAATAAATAAGGGGATAAAATTACCCAAATGCTAAGTTTAATAAAAGATCAATGCATATGTGGTAAAACTAAAGAAAAGTTGATACATGAGTATGTGATGCAAAGTGGGAATTTTGGGTAGCTAGGCATAATCTTAGAATTACATAGAGTGTGTGTATGTTTGTTGAGAACTTAGGTTAGTCAAGGATTCAATTTATAGCTCACTTAGCCATACATATATCCTCACCCTTACCTTAGCCCCATTACAACCTTGAAAAGACATCATGATATTTGCATTGGTACATTAAATATTTGTTGATTGGTTAGATGAAGAACAAAGTTTTAGAAAGCATGACTAGAAAAGAGTAGAGTGATCCACCCTAGACACTTGAGAGATTAGAGTGTATATACACCACCTGTGAGGGTTCAACGCTTGATTCTATGTTTCCTGCTTTCATGAGCCATCTTCTTACAAGTTTACTTGTCCTTACTGTATGATTTGAATTAGTGGAATCTGATTTATATTTGTCTTGGAGAACGTGTTTATTTTCAACCAAGTATAAAGAACCATCTTAGCATATAGTTGCATTCATATATATATATATTGCATCTCATAAGTCTTACTTTCTCCCATTCATTCCTTTTGTCTCCTTGAGCTTAGCATGAGGACATGCTAATGTTTAAGTGTGGGGAGATTGATAAACCACTATTTTATGGTTTATCTTGTGCTCAATTGAGTGATTTTATCAAGCCTTTGCACACTTATTCATACAAATTACATGGTTTTACAATCCCTTCCTAGTTTTGTTCTATGGTTAAAAACTTGCTTCCTAAGCCTTTAAATTGTATATTTTTAATCCTTCTTTATACCATTCGATGTCGTTGCCTGTGTGTTCAGTGTTTTCAGACTTTATAGGGCAGAAATGGCTTAGAGGATGGAGAGGAAGCTTGCAAAAATGGAAGGAGCACAAGAAATAAAAGAGACAACCAGTGAGAAGCGACGCACACGCATGGCTCACGCGTGCGCGTGGATTGGAGTTTTGCAAGGCGACGCGTGCGCGTACCTGCGCGTACGCGTGACACGCGAAGATGACCAGCGATGCGTACGCGTGACTGACACGTATGCGTGACATGCACGACCTGCAGAAATCGCAGAAAATGCTGGTGGCGATTTTGGGCCGAGTTTGGACCCAGTTTTCGACCCAGAAACACAGACTAGAGCCAGGGACAAGCAGAGACTTAACACACATTCTCATTAGCATAGTTTTTAGTTTTAGTTTTGAATCTTAGAGAGAAATTACTACTTCCTCTAGGTTTTCTTTACATTCATAGATTTTCTAGTTTTATGCTTTTGCTTTGGATATTGAGAAGAGTCCTTACCTCCGTTGAAGTTGTTATTCTAGTTTGTTTTCTTATCCCTTTACTCTTTTAGTTACTTATTAACCCTGTTCAGATATGTATGTTGCATTTTGGATTTATTAATGCAGAGAATTATTTTTACCTTTAATTAATTTTCAGTTCTTAGTTTATTTAATGTATCATGTCTCCTTCTTATATTTCTGTGAACGTTATATTAATGTCAATGGAGTAGACTCCCAACTTGACTTGGGGGTTGATTAAAAGGAGATCCTTGAATTGGAATGCTCAAGTGATTAGTTAAATTGGAAGTTGTTGGCTAATTCTCTATTTACTAACACTAATCCTTCCCAAGGGAGAGGATTAGGACTTGCGAATAAGAGTTAGCTCGATCACTTGACTTTCCTTTACTTATTAAGGGTTAACTAAGTGAAAATAATAACCTCTTGATACTACACTTGAGAAAATCCAACAAGGATAGAACTTCCAATTAATCATTCCCCCGGTCAAGGCTTTTTATTCTGAATACAAAAATCTCTTTTAATTTACATTGCTCTAATTCACAATCCTTTATTTTCCTGTCCTTCAACTCTCAAAATTTCTCGAAAAACTCCTGATTAATAAAATAGCACTCTTTTGTCAACTCGTTGGGAGACGACCTGGGATTCCTACTCCCAGTATTTTTATTCTAAATTTGTGACAACCCTTTTAAATTGATAAGCGGATTTTTGCTGGTTAAGAACTGTACTCGCAACGTTATTTTTACATTGATTTCTTAATCGGTTAATTTCCGCCACGTCAGCAACCAATCAAATAAGCTAAAAACTCTCACAGGTTTTGTGTGTTCGAGCTCTAAACCATGTTCCAAAATAAAATTCTTCAAACAAGTTTAACAAAAATTTTAATTTAAATTAGTGAAATGCTATAAAAAGTTTCTTGAAAAAGAAAATATTACTTTAACCAAGTAGTAGCTAAATGCACAAAATCAAACAAACATGCAATCAAATATGCAAATGCAACAACTAATTTAACAAATAAAATTAAACATTGATGTTGAGAAGGGATAACTAACCCACGGAAGTTGGTATCAACCTCCCCACACTTAAAGATTGCACCGTCCTTGGTGCATGCAAAGAAGTACAAGTGGATGGGTTGCTACAACTGATGCTTTTCTCTAAAGATTGTGTAGGTGGACTTGTCTGTTGCCCCATTGAGAAGCTTTTCCTTTCCCTTCTCGGTGGCCATCCTGAAGGAAGAGGAAAAAGAAGAAAAGTAACCCAGGAATAAAGATAAGAAAACAAATAAAGTATGGGTGGGTTAATGCCAAATAATGAGGGTCTCAATTACATGGTAGCTACAACATGCAAGTGAGAAAACAGTAGAAGCAAATGGCATATCAATAGTGCAAAAATTGCAACAATGGGGAGAGAAAGTGGGTCATGACAGTATAAATTCATGTTAATGCAAAAGAAATACAGGTATCATAAAAGATTGGCATTGACAAATAAATAATATCACCCAACAGTATAAAACAAGTCACTAAGCACCAAAATAATACCAGAAAAGATACAACAGTTGAATAAGAACATTTAACACCAACGGAGAAAATAATAAACGTAGAAAAGGAAATAAAAACATGAACAAAATTAAAATGCAAGGAAGAAAAATATGCAAATGCAGTAAGTAAAAGAAATGGAAAGAGAATATGGATGAGAATGTAAAGGAGGAAGAAAGAAGGAGAAAGGAGAGAAGAAAGAAGTAAGAATTGAAAAACAGGGCGCGACATGTGCGGGTGCATCACGCGTACGCGTGAAAACGGAATTAGCCATGCAACGCGTAAGCATCGCCCACGCGTACGCGTGGGTGGCCAAACATGCACACTGATGCGTGCGCATCGGTCACGCATACGCATGACCACTCGCGCGATTACAGCACCAAGGCAGCCCAACTCTCTATTCAATTGCACCGTTTACGCCGATTTGGGTGTCCATGCGTACGCGTCGCTGACGCTTACGCGTGGATGGTAAAAATCGCAAGTGACACGTACGCGTAAGGTATGCGTACGCGTGGGGTTGCTTGTGCGTAAGGCACCCCTCCCGCGTCGTTCCAGCGTAATTCTCTGTTTAATTTTAATGGTTGTGCATACCCCCATATGACGCGTGCGCGTCATTGACGCTTACGTGTCATACACCTTCTCTTTTTTTTTTAAATTAATAACAGCAGAAATTAATAAACAACAAAACCATAGATTAACAAAATAAACATAACGAAAATGATAATTTAACTTATTACTAATATAAACAAAAAGGGAAATAAGAAAGAAATTACCATGGTGGGGTGTCTCCCACCTAGCACTTTTAGTTAAAGTCCTTAAGTTGGACATTTGGTGAGCTCCTTGTCATGGTGGCTTGTGCTTGAACTCATCTTGAAACTTCCACCAACGCTTGGACTTCCAATAAGCTTCAACATCTCCAGATAAATTTATCAAGCCTTGATAAAGTTCTCCACAAGCTTTGAGCTCCCAAAGTCGATCCTCTTGTATGCTCGGATCCCAAATCTTGTTTTCACACCCGTCTTTAAGTTGATCATCATGATTCCATCCGAGTAGTTTTGCCTTGAAATTCTCATTTAAGCCCCCAAACATCCTCCTAGACCTAATCACTTTGGTTCTACACCAACCATTGTTATCAAACTTTGAGTGTGCAACCATCATGAACCTAGAGTGATATTTCCAACTACTACACAATTCTCCCTTACTCTTCAATCCACAGAGAGCTCTAAGTTGACCATCCGTTTCAAGCAACACATACTCAAGTGGAATTAGAAAGCCTAGAGACAAGAGATTTACCCACTTGAATGGTGTAAAGGATGATGGTGACTTCAGAAGGGGGACCTCCCCACACTTTGACAATGCAAGGTCCACTCCCTTGTGCTCCTCTTTAAGTTCCTCCACCTCTTAACAAGTATCTGCAATATTAACCTCTTTCTCTAGTTCAATGGGAGAGGGTTCAATTGTAGGTAAAAACTCATTAATTATTGAACCCATCTCATAATCAACCTCCTCAAAGTCTTCAACCATTATATGCCTTGGGGGTTGTGCACCCTCCTCAACATCAAATTCAAACATCTTGGAAGGAGGCTCTATGACTTAAGATTCCCATGTAAAGGTGGTCAGAACAGCGGCACGACTTCTCCCTCCTTCGGCAGCAACAACAGTGGTGTTTTCCGGCAACCACCGATCTCCGGCAAAAGCAACAGAAGCTCCAGCTAGGCACCACAGAGCAGTAGATTGGCAGTATCGTCGGCCAAGGTACGGTGGTGGAGACGCCCTTAACCGCGGTGAAACACAGTGGCTATGGAAGCTCGGCGGCGGCGCTTTCCTTCCGACGTGGCTTGACGGTGACATGGTGCGGAATTTAAAGTCCACAAACTAACCGGCAAGTGCACCGGGTCATACCAAGTAATACCTCAGGTGAGTGAGGGTCGATCCCACGAGGATTGATGGACTAAGCAACAATGGTTGATTAATTTATTTAGTTAGACAAACAGAATAGAGTGTTTTGGTATTCAAAAGCAGTAAACAATAATTCAGAAATTTAATAAAGCAAGCAGTAAAGAGGTTGTGAAATATATCTGGAGAAACAGTTAAGGCTTCAGAGTTGTCTATTTTCCAGATTGACTTTTCTTACTAACTATTTTAATTATGCAAGATTCAATTCATGGCAAACTATATGTGACTAGACCCTAATTCCTTAGACCTTCCTAGTCTCCTCTAACTTTCATCAACTGCCAATTCCTTGGTCACTTAATTCCAGTTAGAGGGTGAAGTTCAATTCTAGTTTATATGCCACAGAAATCCTAATTACCCAAATATAAGAGGATTATATGTCATGTATCCCGTTAAGTCCAGATAATTAGAATTTATGAGAAATTATTTTCAAGCTGTTGTTCAAGTAAAGAGCTTTTCCAAGTTATACAAGAACTCAATTAGAAAGAGGGTCATACTTCCATTCCACCCAAATTCATAAGATAAAGAACGAAAACAATTCTTAAATATAAATCAGTACATGAATTAAAATAGAAAAATAATAGTATCAATCCATACAATAGACAGAGCTCCTTACCTTAACAGTGGAGGTTTAGTTGCTCATGGTTCAGAGTGAAAACAAGGATTCTGATCAAATGTATTTTGGCTGAGGTGGAATGAAAAGTTAACTAATTCGAATCCCCCCAGAAGAGAAGTTTCTTTTTCCTTTTATATCTAATCCTAATTAATTTAAAATCTATTTTCTAAAACTAAAATAATATCTTTTCCTATTTTAAAATAAAATTAAAGTTTAAATCAGAATTAATAGGAATCATCATTTTCTGCACTTCACGCTTGTCACGCGTATGCGTCAGTCACGCATACGCGTCGATGGTCTTCTTCGCGTGTCATGCGTACGCGTCAGGTACGCGCACGCGTTGCTGAGCAACTTCGCTTTTCACGCGTACGTGTCAGGTACGCGCACGCGTCGCATGGAAAGCTCCAAATCACGCGCACACGTCGTTTCTCGCTGTCATCTCCTTTAATTCTTGTGCTGATTCCATTTGTGCAAGCTTCCTCTCCATCCTCTAAGCTATTCCTACTCTATATGGCCTTCTTCTCTTTTTTTCTGCGGAAGCTCCATCAAATGCAACCAAATGCTACCTAAAATAAACATAATTGCACAAGACTCAAAGTAGCATCCATAGTGGCTAAAAGATAATTAATTCTTGATTGAACTTAACAAATTACATGAAAATTCACTAGGGGAATATAGGAGAAATGCTCACGTATCATGACACTGAGGCTCGGCAATGGGGACGCGGTGGCGGCTCTGGCGCGACGGCAAGAGAGGTAGCAGTGGCTCCCCGTGGCGGCGTTTCCCTCCACACACGCTCTCTCTCGTCTTCCTGGTTCTTCTCAAGCGACAGAACAACTTGATGGAAGGCAGAATGATTGGAGAAGGTGACAGTAGCAAGGGGCGATGGCGACTGCGACGGCGGTGAGCTCTGGCTGTAGCGCCGCCCCTTTCCCTCTACTCTTTCCTGGCGCGACTCTTTCTTTCCTCTGGGCTCCTTGTTTCGTGAACAAAAAGGCGGCGACGGCTGGGCGTTAGCGACGGCAACCCATGGTGGTAGTGGCGCGGCTTGCTCTCTCTCGATCTCCACCCTTGGATGTGCGACGGCGTTCCTCTCTCCCCTCCTCTTCCGGCGGACCCCCTTCCCCTGCTTCCCTTTTCTTTCTTCGTTTCCTTCTTTCACATCGCAGCTGCTGCTGCTTCATAGCTAGGGTTTGCTTGTGTGTGTGCTGGGTTGTGGGGGGGGGGGAACGGGTTACCGGATTAGGGTTTCAGGGTTAAGGTTGTGTGTGTTGAGGTTTAGGATTAGGGTAAAATTAGGTACAAGGGTAATTTTGTAATTTCAAATAAAATTAGGGACAATACAGTAATTGAAACCCAAATTTAATCCAACACTAATTATATATAGAAAATGCTATTTGTTCAACAATTTTACAAATTATTTTCAATAAAATGTCCAAATCAAATAATTAGAAGTAATATAATTAAATCCTTTATCTTCCCAAAACAGCAGTACCAATATTTTAAAATATTAATTATTTAGTCCAAGTCATATAAAATCCTTATTATTTCACAACTACCAACTTTATAATTTGAATATAGAAAATAATCCAATAATTGTAAAGTTGGATAATAATCTTAATTTATTTCAAATTCAATTAATCGAAACTTGCTTTAATTTTCTTTAAGAAAGAAATTTTTGAAATTAAAGCTACAGAAACACTGAATTTAAAATTAGCTAATGATAGCCCTTTTTCAAAAGTTCTAGGTCTTACATAGATAAACTTAAATTAAGAGTTGTTTTCATGTTTAAATTATTATCATACTCAATTCTTTGTTTCCATGTTAAAACTCTATAAATGATTTTTTTAAAATAAATACGCATTAAAAATCAACAACTAATTTAATTATATAAAAAATAGTTCATATTAAAAATTTAAACCTCTATGATATCAAATATTGTATTAGAAATTAACAAAATATCAACGATGTGAATTAAAAAATAAAATTATAAGTAATAACTAAATAACATCAACTTATATTGTTAAAAAAAAAATTCTAAGTTCTGAACATAAAAATTTAAAAAAAAACAAAAAAAATAACAATTCAAAAAAAAAATTCCACCAAAGTAAATAGATATTTTTGATATTATTCTATTAGATAGAGTCTAAAGAGAAATTCTAAAATATGTGCATTTAAATTCTCAATTTTATTTCTTAATCTTAATCATCTTGTAAGTTGAGGTATCTTTTTCTGTTCTCGAATCTTCGGACTTCAAGAATAGTCGTTTGGTTGGCATAATAGTATTTTTCAATATCTCAAATTTATTATTGTCCACAATTTCATTAGAAAATTCAAAAATTAAATTCTGTACATCAAATTATATACATATTTTATATTTTTAAAGTTAAAAAATTAACAATTAAATTAAAATTTTAAACAAATATTCATTTTAGTAACCAATTAGTTTACGCATCACCAGTAATAGACTGACACCCTTCCCATATAAAAAAAAAGAGCTACCCACACTCTTCTAATGTTTATCTTCTGGAATTACGTTGCAACACATTCCAATTATAATAGAATTATTATTAGTCTCAACAGTTTGACGAAATCAAAGTAAAATTATGGTTCATGATCTAAATTCTAGAAGCAGAACCAAAATTATCTTTACGAATATCAATTTTAAGAGTGCACCAAAATCTCTATTTTTTAAAATTAGAAGTGAAATAATAAAATAAATTGAAATAACAATTTAAAAAGATGAGAATACATTTTTAAAATAAATTTAAATACATAAATTTATAATGAGTCCAATATCAAAATTTCTAAATTTATAAAAAGAAATATATGACTATTCATTATCGATCTCTAATTCAATAACATTGTATTTGGTAGACTTGTCATCTTTTTCAAAAGTTCTCTCACTTCCAATTCCAGTAAGATATCCAATAACATCTAGAATGGATTAAAATTAAAAAAAATTATTGTCAATAAATTTATTTGAAAGAAATACAACTAAAAATTTTTTTAAAATAATTTACTTACCAACCAAATAGGTATAATCTAACCGAGGAGTATTGAGAGTGTTAAAACTCACAAAAATAAATCCATATCGTGAGATACTTGACGATTCTGAAAATATGTGCACATCGGTACGTTGATTTAAATTAACCACATGATCGTGATGTGTAGTCTTGAAGTTACCCACATTGCAACATCAAAATATCTTATTTGATAAGATATTCCTTCTCTTAGTAAATTTACGAATCGAGACACAAGAGCCCTTTTAACTGAGGCGTGTATTCTCCATTACCATCTCAATTGAGTATGGTAATGAAAAATTTCGTAACTTGATAGTGTCTATAACCTTATCACTCGTATACGTACACACAAATTGTCAACGGTAAAATTGATTTCTGCAATTTTGTGAATACCAGCAATTAAAAAAATTAGAAAAATTTTAGATTTTGGATATATATATGTAAAGGAAGGGATTGATTTACTTTGAATTGTTGTGTTATACATGTCTCATAACTTATACTTTTATAGTTAACTCATAGCTAGAATTCTAAACTTGATTGACTTTAATTTAAATTTAAAATAAATTTACAGATAAAATAAATATATAAATATATTTAAAATATAAATTCTAACAAACACAAATATTCAAAAATTTAAAAAGTAACAACCTAAATAAATAATAAGTTAGAATTTATAAATAAAGTTTTTAAAATTTATGATCATGGCACCTAAGCAAATAATTAGTTCAACAATATTAAAAACTAAATTGGACTCATATAAATAAATTTGATTTTTTATGTTAATATAAATAAATTTAATTATTTAACTATAATATGTTTAGTTATTTTGTTGATTAATTATTATTAGAAACGGCTGTACTACACATACAAGCTTTTTTGGCTTACAAGTCCTACAAGTTGGGGCAAGTCCAACAAAAACCACACGCATCACACTCCCCACACACGAGCGTAAATACACGCGTGTTACTCAACCGTTTCATTTTTCCAAAGCGTGCTCGTTATGAGAGACTCTTCCTCTTCTTCCTCAATCAAAACCCCAACCCTCGAGATTCAAGCCACAATCGAAACCAAATGCAACTCTGAAGAAACTGTCCAACTTCTCACGAAAAGTAGAAGAAATCAAGAAGAAAACATACAAATCTTCATAAAAAATACCAAAAAAGAACGAACAAATATTATTCAAGGTATTGTTTCACTGTTCTTCTATGCTTTTCACATTTTTATTTCTGATTTCAAAATCGAAGAACTATATTGTCATATTTCTCTTTCTATTTCACTGTTCTTGGTTTAGATCTGATATTACTGTTCTGATTAAACTGTTCAAGTCGTTTACGCTATTTTACGTACTTCTAGTGAATGGTTTAACGTGTATTTTGATCTGTCTTTGTGCATATTTTGTGCATGATTGCATATTTTTTAAGTAGGTTTGTATACATATAAACTCTGTATTGAATTTCAGGTGAAATGATTTTTGGGTGTATATGTCGGAATTCGAATGTGACTGGTGCTTCTAGTGGCATTTTGAACTTAATTATCATTCTGAACTCATATAATGTCATGTAATAAAGAAAAAGTAGAGGTGTGTGAGACTGATATATATATTAAGTGTATTGAAGTGTAACTGGTGCTGTTCTAATTGTGCTTGACCTTGTAGTGTCATTGTATGCATGTTTAGTTGAGTTGAATATGATTTTGAACTCATTTAATTTCGTTTAATCAAAAAAATAAAAAATGTGTATAGGACTGGATTTGGGTGTATGAGGCTGGTGTTTGGGTGCACGTGGCTGATATTTGAATTTATGTCTCTGATATTTGGGTATATTTTTTATCTATTGACAGTATTTCTTTTTCCTTGCAGTAAAAATGACAACCAAGAACCAAGGTGGAAAAAAATACAATGTAAGCACATATACATATATTAGAACAAGTCAATTTTTCCTAATACAAATATAGGTTATTTAAATAACTCTAATTTTGCTTTGTTTACAGCAAACCAAAGACTTGAAGTGTGCCACAAGACTATTGAGTGAAAAATTTGAAAAGATGAGTGCGCCAAAGAATGCAATTGTTTGTGAATTAGGTTTTGGTGGCCTCATGCACATCCCACCAATGAATGTGCTTCACAAACTATTAAAGGAGTTGGCTAACTCCTTTAAATTGGGCAAAAACATACTAAAAACAAGCTATGGTTCTTTTAAAGTTAAACCCAAAATAATAGGGGCTGCCCTTGGCTTCAATGCATCAGGTAACTGATTACAGAAAACCTCTATAGTTCCATTCTCTGTAATATATTCTTCGTAATATCTTATTCTAATCTCATGTGATCAAATAATAAAGTTAGGTCTATATGAATGATATTTGGGTGTATTTCAAGTGATTTGGAGGGTAAATTGTTTTGTTTTTTGTAGGAGATCTATTTGCTGATAAAGTCAGTTATAAGAAACTTTCTGAGGAGAACAAACTGATTTTTAAAAGGTTCTAGGGGAACACTTTAAAGAATCTGACCGATGACATGATGAGTATTGGTGTTGTAAACAAACAAGATCACCTGATGTTCAAGAGGATTTTCATCCTCTATATTTAGATGGCGTTCTTGTTGCCAACTACAATAAGCAAAGTATCTCCTATGCACCTAGCTCCAATTTTTGAGATGGACAAAATAACGGAGGGCAACTGGGGTGCACATGTGTTGAATTTCATTATCAAAGGCATAACCAATTACCGTCTGAAAAAGAAAAAATCAATTGACGGATGCTCTATGCCTTGATGATAATCTATTTCCATCTAACAAAACACGCAAACAAGAACGGAGAAGCAATCCCTGGACCTCCCTGGGTTAGCCACTGGAATAGAGAGCTACTGGTTGCAAGGATCAGAGCAGAGATTGATGGTCATATGGTAAGTGAATAGAATACTCCTCTCTAATTTGGGTATATTTAGCTATTATTTAGGTGTATATAAAAATTATTTTGGTGTATCTTATCTGAATTGATGTGTAATTGGTTTTTAATCTTTTAAATGTTTCAGGGCATTGTCAAAATGGCTAAGGTGAAAAAGAAGTTGCAGGAAAGGAAAGAAAAAGAAAAGAAAGAAAAAAAAAGAAAAAGTCAAAAAAGAAGAAAGAAAGTTCATCCGAGAGTGATTCTTCGGAGAGTGAAGCTGATTTTTCCTCTGAGTCTGAGTCTGAACAAGACTCAGAGAAAATAATAAAAATAAGAAAACAACCCAGCAGGACATCTAAAAAGAAGCAGATTTTGCAGGATTCTACTACAGAAACTAAAAGTGAATCCGATAATGAGTAAGATTTTGAAATTATCATTGTATCGCTTTCTTTTCTATTTATTATTTGAATAGTTCAATTTTATTCACAGAGTGTTTCTCATTAACTTTCATAAGTGAAGAATCATCACAAATAAAAAAACAAAAAACAAAGAAAAAAATTTAGACCACACCCAAAAAGTATGCACTTCTTTCGATAGTATTTTATTATCAATTTTGTTGTGTTTTTCTAATTCATACTTTTTTTATTTCCAGGACACAATAAAAAAAGAGAAAGCACATTGTTGAGGATTCGTCTTCTGAAGAAAAAACTCAATACTATGAAGGGTAAGATACTTTGTAAAGCTATCTTATTGTTTACCATGAAAATTATATTTGTTAATATGTTCTTTTGCATGTACTGTCAGATTTGTTCTTGGAACTGAATTATTACAAGAATTCTTAAAAGAATCAAAAAAGAAGAAAACCAATGAAAAGGCTGTTGCACAGGGGTTTGTTATATTTGGGTGTATATTATCAATTTTAAGGTGTTTTGGTTGCTGATAATTGTTTTTGGTTTCCCAGGAAGAAGGGAGCTCGGCTGCGATCGACAGAAGGTCACTATCACTCATCCAAAACGTAAGAACCTTTATTTGATATCATCTTGATATCCTGATTTAACTTTATAGTATTTTTATTGAATAGTGTTTATTCTATGCTTAGAATGCCGGATGTGAACTTAGGAAACGAGAGTGATCCTTTGTTTCAAGGAGAAACGGATCAAAGCAGAATAAACAAACCCACGGATAGCATATAATTTCTGTTTCTAATACCGATTGCTTAATTCTTTTTTTACCATCTGCTTCTAATTCTGTATATATATATATATTTTTTTTAGAAAAAAAGTCCTTTAATGTTTTATTCAAGAAAAAAGGCAGGAAAAAAAGAAAAATATGCAACTACGTAAGTTCTCAAAAAACAAAGCATGTGTTTCTTTTCAATCCTTTAGGTGTATTTTGACTTTATTTGGGTGAATTTCAAGTTGAGTCTGGTAGAAGAATCAGCCAATAATCCAGCTGAACAGAAGATAATGGTTGTACGGATGGAGACACTTTTGCAATCTCAACTGCTTTCAATGTGAGTTTTACAACTAAATTTCAACGTTCTAATAAACTATTTTAAAGGCCTTTCTTAACTATTTTTGTCTTGTTTAGAGTTCTGATTCAAGTTTACGTGAATCTGTCCCAGACAACAGCATGAAGCCCTGTGCCAGCAATTGAACCATCCCCCCCCCAAGTCTCTGAGCGAAAAAATTAGTGAAGAAAGAACTAAAAGGTAAGGAATAATATTCGGCTGTATGTGGTTATTATTGGGGTGTATATCTTCAAAATTGATCTATAACTGATTTTGTTATAATTCGATTCATTTTTCTCTAACCCTGCAGCACTGCACAACCCCAGAAACTTGATGAAAGCACACCCATGGTGCCACCAACTCCATCTAAAGTGTAAGTTCAGGACAATATAACTCTATTTCAGTATCATTCATCTATTCTTATTCTTATAGTATCCTATATGTAAACACGCAGTAATCCAGCCCCTGAAGCCACTGCTGCTACACTGATGATGATGGCCCGCACAACATTTTACGTACCTAAAGAACTTTTGATGCCATCATTTAGCCTTGGCTTAACTGATTCAAGTCAAGAAGAAACACTGATCCAAGAGAAAAAACCAGGATCTCAAAAGGGAAAAAGTCCTGAAACACCAAAACTAATCGAACAATTAGAGGAGTTGGTAGAAAAAAATTACAAACAGCGGGGTAAAGATAGTATTGGATTTTGCAGAGGGTAAAAGTCCCCCAATCGAAAAGTAGTCTGTTGGACAAATTTTTGAAACTCCTGTAAGGAGCAAGGAAATGTTGGGGGACATGAAAGAAAAGTGCTACCTGTGGGCCACACGTGTAAAGACATACGGAGATGGAACAACCGATGAGTATGATCCGGTGTGTACCCTGAACGCCCAAAAACCATTAATATTGTCAAAAGTCCACTTTGCATCTCTAAAAGGTGCTAGATATATCGAATCTGATGTAATATTAGAATAAGATTAATGATTTTACCATGAAATGTGATTGCAATATTGACTGATGTAAATTTGATTTGGCTTTTTTTTTTCTAGATTGTCAATGCTATGTGTCTGATATTGAACAGACAAAATATCAAAAGATTTGAAGAAGAAATTTATTGTCTCCCCCTTAATATTGTGGTAAAGTGTATTGTAATGAAATTTAGGTATATATGTGAAATTTTTTGGGTGTATTAAATATATCTTTTGGTGTTTCACAAATGCTGTAGAACATGGCCATTGGAAATCATGTAGGTGGAGACTTCTTACAGCCTAAATCCAAAAAGCAATTTATGGTCGAAGACTATCCAATGTTTATACCATTTTTAGACCTCAAAAAATTAGCATCACATCCATATGTAATTTTTCGTTTCTAAAACTTCTTATCACAATTCTTTGATTATGTACAAATTAAACTAAAACACTGTTCAATGTGGACATGCTTCAGATCTTTGCACCTGTTTGCTATTCAGAGCATTGGTGGATATGGGTGGCTGATGTAAGAAAGAGAAATTTTTATATACTTGACCTATATCACAAGATGTGTCCCTCCAAAGAGAGAATGAAGTTAAATAAATTCGTTGTAAGTTGTTTCTGTGTTTTGTGTTTTAATATTTGGGTGTATTTCTGTTCAAAATAAGGTGTAGTTGGTGATCCTTTGGGTGTATTAATTTATTATATTTATTCATTCTTATATTTTGCTGTATTTTTTATTTTTAGGGGCATGTGATTTCCAGAATGAGGGTATATGCTGGGGGGAGGGCACCACTCAAGAAAAAAGATTGTGAAATTAAACCACTATACATTGACATCTCAGGCCAAAAAATACAGTATAAATCTTTCACTCTGAAAATTGTGTTTTCTCTTACTGTCCTGTATTAAATTGCTAATTTATTTTTTGTTTTTCAGATATGATTGTGCTATTTATGTAATGAAATGGCTTGAAATAATCCATCCCGAAAATATTAAAAAGGGGAAGTATGAATGGGATAATTGGACTCAGGTAATTGTGTTTAAAACAATATAACTCTCTATTACTTTACTAATTAACAAAGTTGATCAAAAAGAGTATTCTTTTAAACTGTAGGCGGAGGTCCCACTTTAGAGTATAATTTTCTTTCCGGATTCTATTTCATAAGATGAATCGAGACAAAGATGAAGCCATTAGGGAAAGTGAAGCAGTGAGATTGTCAAAGCCATCTTCACTATTGTTGAGTCCATATTTTCAAATAGATTCATATGATATTGAAAGTGATTAATTTCAGTATTATGTAGTCTTGGAATAGTTTGAACACTTCTTGTAAATTTTGTGAATATTTAATCCAGTTTTATTATAATTTTTTTTTTGCATAAATAAACTGCCTGTGCTGTATTCAAAGGCTGTAAATTACAGGTTCAAAAAAAATGAAGAAAAACAACACCAAACCAGCCCATACGCCCAATTACTTTAATAATGCACCCAAATATAACCCGTATACACACCTAAATATAAACCCTAAATCCCTAAAACCTAAACCCTAGACCTTAAACCCCTAAACCCCTAAACCGCTAAACCCTAAACCCGTAAACCCCTAAACCCTAAAACCTAAACCCTAAACCCCTAAACCCTAAGCCCTAAATCCTAAAACCTAAACACTAAACCCTAAACCCTTAAACCCGAAACCCTAAACCACTAAACCATAAACCCATAAACCCTAAAACCCTAAACCCTAAACCCCTAAAACCTAAACCCTAAACTCTAAACCCTTAGACCCTAAAACATAAACCATATATCCATAAACCCTAAAACCTAAACCCTAAATCCTAAACCCTTACCCCTAAACCCTAAACCCCTAACCCCTAAACCCCTAAACCTCTAACCTCTAAACCCTAAATCCTAAACCCCTAAACCATAAACCCTAAACCCTAAGACCTAAACCCTAAAACCTAAACCCTAAACTCTAAACCCTTAAACCCCTAAACCATAAACCTCTAAACCATAAACCCCTAAAACCTAAACCCTAAAATCCTAAACCCCTAAACTCTAAACCCCTAAAACCTAAACCATAAAATCCTAAACCCTAAACCATAATCCCTAAAACCTAAACCTTAAACCCCTAAACCCTAAACCCCTAAACCCCTAACTCCTAAACCCTAAACAAAATAGTAATTTCTAACATAAACAGCAGAATCTGAAAAATATAAAAAAAATATCAAACACAAAAGAATGCAGCAATACACCCAAAAAACTGAGCGTTGCACCAATATCCTGTCACTATACACCCAAACACCTATCCCCTGCTGCTGGATCCCTGAATTGATAATTCATAACATGTCCGTGATATTGGCTGCAATTTGGTTGAACCACTGATGTAGTATCAAAAAGGTTTAACTGGAAATAATAAACTCACATATTAGCAAAACTATTAACAAAATAATTAAACTCAATTATCACCTATTTAAAGAACATCACTTTTACCTCGCTTAGAGCTTTCATTTTCTTCTTCTTTGAGGCATTTGCAATCTGTTTGTCCAACTTTAAACCTATACTCTTCTTCTTTGTCCAACTTTGAACCTGTCACTATACCTCGCTTAGAGCTTTCATTTTCTTCTTCTTCTGCTTTGAAGCTCATTAACGGATTCCAAGTTGGCATCTTAGTGGGAAAACAAACATGTCCCTTTCCTTTTGGTTTTTAGTTTTTCCATCTCAACCATGACGTTATCGTAGGCACAGTGCAGAATGCCAGTCAGCTCCTCAGATTCTGATGTAAATTTGCATATATTTTGCGAACGAAACACCAATTTGTCAAACCTCTTGCTTCTTGGCTCCAACAGTGGCTCGTCGTGGCTGCTTTTGATGTGTGTGTGTCGCCTCTTTACCTTCTTGCTCCATCGTTCCAATATATATCTCGATGACACTTGGGTTACTTGTTCAAAGCTTAACACACTTAGGGAGTGACGGCACAATATCCCTCTTGACTCGAATAATAAGCACTGGCATTTCACTTGGACTGCTACCGAGTCATAAGTAACCGCAAACTTGTTGAATGTTGAGCTGAAAACTTGTTCTCTAACTTCGTATACCGAATAGCGTAAAGCGGAGTTCATTAATCTTGTGATGCAATTCACCTTCCCTCTGAATTGTGCTTGGACTTCCCTAAACTTTTGGTGAGTGTACACATGTTGAAACTGAGCTTCTATGGAGGATTTTGGTGCACACGGTATGACCGTGTGAAAATCTGCAGCATCTGATTCTCTCTCTCTTTGCTCCCTACTTCTGAGGCAATTATCGTATTGTTTGATGAATTGAATAAGTGAGATATTTCGGGTAATGAACTTGTTAAAAAATGAATACATGCTCTCGCTCCTTTGTGTGCTTTTCATCCCGGCCCAGAAGTGGTGATCCAGATAAATTGGAATCCATATATGACGGTCTTCATAAAGCTCTGCACAATACACCCAAATCAGACTATAATACACCCAAAAACATTAATTTTACACCTCTGCTACAGATTTTAAATGTCATTACCTGAAACCCACTTGTTGTCAACAAGACCATACTTCAGCAGAAAACCATTCCAATTCCTATCAAATGATTCTTTGGTATGAGAGTTCCAAACAACATGGCTCATTTCTTGTTCGATTTCTATGCGTCCCTTGAATCCGTTTAATTTGCTTGGAATATTCTTCATGATGTGCCAAATACACTAACACTGAATTGTTGTGGGCATACAAGCCTTGATAGCCCTTTGCATCGATGCACATTTATCAATGAGAATCCCTTTCGGAGCCTTTCCTCCAATGCAACAAAGCCAACATTGAAATAACCATTTGAATGATTGATTTTCTTCGTTTTTCATCAAAGCACATCCAAGAAGTGTTGACTGCCCGTGGTGATTCACCCCGATAAAAGAACCACAAACCAGATTATACCTGAAATAGATTACGACAAAACAGAATTAAAATCATGAAATACACCCAAATATGGATCCTATACACCCAAAAATATCCAACATACACCTTTGCAGCAGTTTTATAAAACAACATTAATTCAGTATCATAAACCAGAGCAGCATATTGTAGGTGGTGTCGAATGAAATAACATCTCCAAAATACTCAAAGACAGCTTTGCTCCTTGCGTCCGCCCAAAAAGCAAGCTTAATGGATTGATCGTCCTCGAGTTTGAGCTCCTTTCTTGAATTCTATAGCATCGTCTTGTTCCGAAACATTCTGCACTTCTCTCGTGATGTAATTTCTCACGTCTTTTTCAATAAAATTTAACTCGCGGTGACCCTCGGCTGTTGCAACAAATGATTGGTAAGTTTTGCTTGGTCTGATGCCTGCTTCCTCGTTATTCTCTATTGTACGACGCACGAACATGCTTAGTTCCCCTGTGCTATTTGAGCATGTCTTCTTGATTTGGATAGCAAGCATGTGAATGATGCAACACGACCTTCAAAATGATCCAAACACCAACGTCCTTCAATATGTGTATATAAATTCTTGCAGGACAATTTAAACCAGCAGTGGGATTTGCCTTCTCAGTCGGAGATATTTTTATTTCCATGGTTTCTCTCTGCTATATGTAATCAATTGATTCTTAATTTCGTTTCTCTTCTTATTTGTGCTCCGAACTCTTGTAGAAAAACCTGCAGCCTTCACATAATCCTTGTAGAATTTTGTAGTATCTTCAAGGGTCTTAAAAGTCATTCCAACCTTGGGAACAAACTGCTCATCAACAATACACAGGGGCTGCAAAGTACACTAAAAAATACACCATATCAAACACAAGAATAAACTATAGAATGTAAATACAACTATAAAACCATAATAAAAATAACAAAAACCAGATTCATGAATCATCATTAAACATAAACTAAAACAATTCAACTAAAATGATAAAACAATTCACCCTCTGTGCGATTGAAAGGTCATAAACTGTAAATACACCCAAACTTTCCTAAAATACACCTAAATATTTCTGATCTACACCCAAAAGTCTAAAATAAAATGCACAAAATTCATCAAAACTAGTACATTAGATTCAATTCAAACAAGGATTAATTAACAGCAAATTTCACAGGTAATGTTCACACATTATTCAACTACACAATCATAAACTACTAACTGGATTCAAAATCAGTTTCAATAATTAATTGAAACTAAATCAAACCTTAGGAGCTTCATTGGATTCAAATTCAAAATCTACTTTGCTCTGGTTCAGCTACCAATCTGAAATTGAATCATCCATTCTCTTCCAAACAATTTCAGAGCTTGTTTTCAGAAAAAAGAAGAAATAAAATAGAGAGAGAAACATACATAAATAATGAAGAAGAACACAGAGAGAAATACACGAAGGAGATCGAAGAGAGAAGGCAAGAAATTTGAAAAACAGAAATGAAATCCTTTTTAGCCATCCACGCGTGCATGTGCAGGACACGTACGTGTGGCCCTGTTTTCATCTCAAAGTTGATTTTTGAGTTTTTAAGCCAAATTTTATACTTTTAAGCCTCTGATCTCACACCTTATGTCTTAAATTATTATGATATTCCTAGCAATGAGAAATGGGCTAGGGGATGTAGTAACTTGTGAATGAAGAAAGGGGAAACTTATGATCAATGATTATCAAAGAGGACTATATGAGATACGGAGGATGGCGGTGGAAGTGATGTATGTGCCATGAGCTGATAGGCTGTATTTGTTAATAAATTGGCTGGTTCTGGTTTGAACTATGAGCCGGATGGCTGAGTTATTGCCGGGTAACGGCGGAGCCATTATTGATTATGGCCGAGTATAAATGCATATATGCTATTGAATGAAATGTGAATGTTGCACTTCCACTATCTGAGATACGAGTTTCCCTGGGTAAAAGTAATAGCTAGCCACCACGTGCTCCAGGTAGAGACTCGATACTCTGCTGACCCTATATCGTAAGTGTGGCCGTACATTGTGAAAGTTCCAGTTGAGCTCGCCCCTGTGAATATACACCAGTAAGGGTGTTGGATATGGATTATGATTATGATCATGATCATGTTGAGTATAACTCGAGTTGGGGATGCACGACAGAGGGACAGTCCAATGGTTAGCTACCAGGACTTGTCGGGTTGGCTATATAACCGATAGATGATATCATTAGCCATTAGGGACAGGCATTCATGATATGCATACTACATGAATTGTTTGAGATTGACTAATTGACTGCATATTACTTGCTAATTATCTAAATGACATACCTGTTTCCTATTTGTATATCTATTATCTGTTATAACTGTGTTTGCTATATGATACTCCTGCTGGTGGTTGGGAGGTTTGAAGGATTTGGAAAGTGAAGTATTAGTTAGACTAAAGAATCTTTAGTCAGTTGCCATTTATGGTTTAGCCTGTTTATAGGCTTTGAATTTATTCGGTGGAAGTTCTAGGATTGCCTTCGGCTTTCCCAGGACATTACATGTTAGATATGTGGGTACTGTTGCCATACTGAGAACCTCCGATTCTCACCCATGCGAATTTTGTGGTTTTCAGATGTAGGACGTGAGGCTTCTCGCTGAAGCATGCTGGAGACTTCTGGATTAGCGAAGATTCTTGTTCTCGGGACTCTATTTTTGTTTATATGTTTTGCTTAGATACTTTTATCTCCACTGGATAATACAAACTGTGATGACTCCTCTTAGAGGGGATTTTGGAGAATAGGTTTTTGTATTTATGTCCCTTTGGGTTTCCTTTAGGGTTTCCTATTTTATTTACTTGTATATATTGCTATGCTCAGACCAGTTATCCTCGCAACCGGATTATGAGTTTTGATATTCATGTTTTTGACACTCCTTTGTATATATATAATCTCGCGTTATCTTACCCTTGTTTGTTACGTTATCGATCGGAGTGTTGCGCTTTCAAGTTACGATTTTGTTTTATTCCCTTTTTCTTCAAAGGCTCCTAGTTATATCATTTTTCATACTACTATACGTACTAAGTTTTATTTTTAGAGGTCGTAATACCTTGCCATCTCTGAATTATGACTTAAGTATAAGACTCTGTATGGTAGGGTGTTACATTAGGGTATCAAAGCAGTTCGTTCCTATAGAGCCTGAGGGACGAAGTGACTATGCTTCTGTGCATTCTCTGTATGTGTGTTATGTGTTATTAGTATATCTGCTTGATATAATTGGCATAAACATTCATGAGCATGCATTTGGGATTTTGAAGAACTAGACTTCCGATATTAAGGCTGATCAACTTAATATCGATTGTTTGGTGTGTATAGGAACCAGATGGCGCCTCGTGGACGCGGTAGAGGCCGTGGGAGAGGTCGTACTAATGCTCGTGCGCCGAAGATTAACCCTAATGACCCAGTGAACTTTATGGCGGCATTGGAGAATATGGCTGCGGCTATGTAGGCCACTACCGAGGCTCTTGGGCAACAAATGAACAACTATGGCAATGACGGAGGCGGAGGTCAGGGCCCGATGACACTGGCAAACTTTTAGAAGGTTAATCCACCTAAGTTCAAGGGAACTGCTAGTCCGACTGAAGCCGATACATGGTTTCAAGCTATGCAGCGAGCACTGCAAGCGCAGGTAATACCTAAAGGGCAGCGTGTTAAGTTTGCTACCTATTTGCTCACTGGAGAAGTATCGAATTGGTGGCAAGGAGTCCGACGTCTTCTGCAGCAGGGTGATGACTACATCACCTGGGATGCCTTTTGGGAGGAGTTCTATAAGAAGTACTTTCCAACTTCTGCCAGGATGGCCAAGGAACTTGAGTTGCTGCAGCTGAAGTAGGGCACTATGTCCGTATATGAGTATACTAACAAGTTTGAGGAGCTGTTCAGGTTCTCCCGTATGTGTCAGGGGACTCCGGGGGACTATGATGAATGGAAGTGCATTAAGTATGAAGGAGGACTCCGGAGTGATATCTTCAGTTCAGTGGGACCAATAGAGATTAGGACTTTCTCCGAGTTGGTGAATAAGACTAGGGTTGTGGAAGAGTGTGTGAAGAAGGTAGCTGCTGAGAGAGGAAGTTACAAGGGATCATTTCTAGAGAACCGAGGGAAGAGTTTTGCATCTAGAGGTCCGCCTTTAAAGCGAGGAGGCTCCTTCAGGAAGTTCAACAACAACAACTCCTAAGGAAAGAGATTTGAAAAGCAGCCTCAGAGTGAGCAAGCATGTGCTAGGTGCGGAAGTCACCATCCGGGAGCCCCGTGCAAGGTCGAGTGAGGCTTGTGCTATTCTTGTGGTAAAGCGGGGCACAAGGCCGCAAACTGTCCGGAGAAGCAAAAGTAAGGTGCAGGGAAGGCACAGCAGACTGGTCGAGTGTTCACTACCTCAGGTATAGGTGCTGAGGGATCCGAGACACTTATCCGAGGTAACTGTGAAATGGCTGGTTAAACTTTAAATGCTTTATTTGATTCGGGAGCAACACATTCATTCACTGCATTCAAAAAAGCTAGTGTACTAGGCTTGAAGATTGTAGTTTTAGGTTATGACCTAAAGGTGTATAATGCTACCCATGAAGCCATGGTAACTAGGCTAGGATGCCCGCAAGTTTCCTTTAGGTTCAAGCAGCGTGATTTTGTCCATAATTTAATCTGCTTGCCGATGATCGGTCTTGATCTTATCTTGGGATTGGACTGGTTATCTGAGAACCATGTCCTGCTCGACTGTTCTACAAAAATAGTATGCTTCATGCCGAAAGATACAGAAGGACCGGTTGTGGTGAATAGTTACTACATGAACTCTATGATCAGGGGCCAAATGTCAGGGTATCTTGTTGTTAGCCATGGGTATTTCGGGTGATGATCAAAGATTGGAACAAATTCTGGTTGTGTGTGAGTTTCCGGAGGTGTTTCTCGATGATATTGATGAATTTTCACCTAACTGAGAGGTTGAGTTTGCTATTGAGTTGGTGCCTGGGGCTGGACCAATCTCGAGTGTACCTTATAGGATGTCACCGCTGGAAATGGCCGAGCTAAAGTCTCAGTTAGAGAATTTGTTGGGTAAGAACTTTATCCGACCAAGTGTTTCTCCGTGGGGTGCGCCAGTGTTACTGGTAAAGAAGAAGGATAGGAGTATGCGACTCTGTGTGGATTACAGGCATCTGAACAAGGTCACAATAAAGAATAAGTACCTGTTTCCGAAGATTGACGATCTCATGGATCAGTTATAAGGAGCTGTCTCTAAGATCGACTTGCGATCCGGTTATCACCAGATAAGGGTGAGGGATGAGGATATCCCTAAGACCGCTTTCAGGATTCGTTATGGTCATTACGAGTACATTATGATATCTTTTAGGTTGACAAATGCTCCTGCAGTGTTTATGGATTATATGAACAGAGTCTTCCGTCCATTTTTGGATAAATTCGTTGTTGTCGTCATTGATGACATACTGATTTACTCCAAGACTGAAGAGGAGCATGCGGAACACTTGAGGACCGTGTTACAGATACTGAAGGAAAAGAAACTCTATGCGAAACTGTCTAAATGTGAATTCTGGAAGAGTAAGGTGAAGTTTTTAGGGCATGTAGTGAGTAAATAGGGGATAGCGGTAGATCCCTCTAAGGTGAAGGCAGTGATGGAATGGAAGCAACCAACCACATTAACTGAGATAAGGAGTTTTATGGGCTTAGCCGGCTACTACCGGAGATTTATCAAGGGTTTTTCGCAATTAGCTTCGTCATTGACAAAGTTAACCTGCAAGGATACACCATTTGTTTGGACTCCTGAGTGTGAAGAGAACTTTCAGGCGTTGAAGAAAAAGTTGACCACTGCACCTGTATTGGTGTTACCTGAGCCGAACGATCCATTTGAGGTGTACTGTGATGCCTCACTAAAAGTTCTAGGGTGCATGCTAATGCAGCATCGTAATGTGGTGGCGTATGCCTCACGGCAGTTGAGACCTCATGAAGTTAACTACCCTACGCACGATTTGGAACTTGCTGCGGTTTTGTTTTCCTTGAAGGTGTGGAGGCATTATCTCTATGGGATTAAGTTCCAAGTTTTCTTTGATCACAAGAGCTTGAAATACCTCTTTGATCAGAAAGAGCTTAATATGAGGCAGGGGAGGTGGATGAAATTATTGAAGGACTATGACTTTGAGTTGAATTACCATCCGGGAAAGGCAAATGTAGTGGCGGATGCGTTAAGTTGGAAGTTATTGTATGCCACTTGGATGATGCTTCGAGAAGAAGAGTTACTCAAAGAATTCGAGAGTTTGAAGATTGGTGTTCATGAAGTGTCTGGAACTCTATGTTTGAGTCGATTACAAATCTTAAGTGATTTTAAATTCGAACTCCTAAAGGCTCATGAAGATGATGATGCGTTATGGAAGGTGTTACCAGCTATTGAGCAAGGGAAATGATGGAGAGTGTCGGAGGATAAGGATGGGCTATGGAGATTCAAGGATAGGATCATTGTACCGGATGTTGGCACTTTGCCACAAGATATCTTAAAAGAAGCACACAAGAGCGGATTTTCTATTCACCTGGGGAGTACTAAGATGTACCATGACCTAAAGGCGATGTTTTAGTGGCCGGGTATGAAGAATGATGTGGCGGAATACATCTCAAAGTGCTTAACCTGTCAGAAGGTGAAGATTGAACATCAAAGACCTTCCGGGACGTTGTAACCTTTAGAGGTTTCGCAATGGAAGTGGGAGAGCATTGCGATGAACTTTGTGTCAGGATTGCCAAGGACTAGGGCCGGTTTTGATGCTGTCTAGGTGATTGTGGACTGAATGACGAAGTCAGCTCACTTTTTACCCCTTTGAATGACTTACACCCTTGAAGAGCTAGTACGGTTATACATAAAAGAGATTGTGAGACTTCATGATGTACCGGCTACTATAGTCTCTGATAGAGATCCTCATTTCACTTCGAGGTTTTGGGGTGCATTTCAGAAAGCTTTCGGGACCCGACTAAGCTTGAGTACGGCTTACCATCCTCAGACAGATGGTCAATCTGAGAGGACGATCCAAACACTAGAAGATATGTTGAGAGCTTTTGTTTTGGACCAACCGGCGAGTTGGGATCGGTATATGCCGTTAGTGGAGTTTGCGTACAATAATAGCTACCATACGAGCATCGGAATGGCTCCGTATGAGGCTTTGTATGGGAGAAAATGTCAATCTCCGCTATGCTGGTATGAAGCGGGAGAGAAAGGCTTGTTAGGACCAGAGATGATAGCTGAGACCACTGAACAGGTCAAGAAAATCCGAGATAGGATGCTTATGGCGTAGAGTCGCCAGAAGAGTTACACCGATCAGTGGGAAAAGCCCTTGGAATTTGAGGAAGGAGACCATATGTTCCTTAAAGTTACTCCAATCACAGGAGTAGGAAGGGCAATTAAAGCAAAGAAGTTGAATCCTCGATACATCGGTCCGTTTCAGATCCTGGAGAGGGTCGGACCGGTGGCGTATCGGATGGTACTACCACCTCACCTTTCGAACCTGCACGATGCATTTCACGTGTCGCAGCTTCAGAAGTATACTCCTGATGCTAGCCATGTGTTAGAACTTGAATCGGTTCAGTTGAGAGAAGATTTGACGCTTCTAGTGGCTCCAGTCCGAATTGATGATACTAGTATCAAACGGTTGCGTGGAAAAGAGGTTTTGTTAGTCAAAGTAGCATGGAGCCGAGGCGGTGTTGAGGAACACACTTGGGAGCTTGAGGGAGATGCAAACAGATTATCTGCACTTATTCTCAGGTAATTGAATTTGAATTTTGTGGGCAAAATTCCCAATTAGGTGGGTAGAATGTAAAATCCAGTTAATTAATGGCTAATTAATCCATAAATGAGAATTTATTCTAGAAAGCCAAAAATGTGATTTTTATGGCTTAATATGATAGAGGAGATTGAGACGAGAATTTCGGTACCAATTTTATAGAAATCAGACTAAGATTGGACAGAACGGGCCAAACCGGGCCAACCAGACCCATATTGGGCCCTTGGCCCAACCTAACTAAACCAAAACCCTAATTTTCAGCACTCTCTCTCCTCACAATACACTATTCACGCTGAAAATGGAAGGGAAAGGGAGAAGAACACTTTCTCAAGTTCTCTCCCTTGTTGATCTTCAAACCACCATAACTTTTGATCTAGAACTCCAATTGCCACACAGTTTGTGGCCACACGTTCACCGTGAAAAACTCTACAAAACCAACTACTTTATTCTTGAGGTAAGCCACGAAATTATTTCAGTTCCTCATCCCTAAATTTCGATTTTAATGGAGAAATGTGTTGATATTTTGGACTCTTTGATGTTATAGGGCCCAACTCTCTTGAAGGAGAAGATTAATCTTGTCTTCTTGAACCTTGGGTGTGGTAAGACTCTCAACCCTAGTGTAATTTGTTGCTCTATGTTGTTTAGGTATTGAGATGTTGTGTATGGGTATGATGATTGTGGCTTAGGTAGTGTGTATGTGAATATTGGAGCTTGATTGAGATTTTGGAAAGCTAGAGAAAGGGCCTTGGTGTGCAAAAATCTGTTCTTGGAGGTGTTGAGACCTTGAGAGCTTGTGGACAAGTGATTTGGAAGTGCTCCGGTTGAGCTTGGGAAATCAGCTAAGGTATTGTCTCGGTTTTCTGTATCTAAAATGTAATGTGGTGTGAAAACTTAGGCTAGAGGCCCTAAGATAGGCATTAAATTGTTGATGTTATTGAATGGTTGAGATATATGATGTGGTCATATATGTGATTATGAATATTGATGCCTTGATGGTGTGTTATATGAGAAAAATGCATGTTGTGATATATGCTTGATGAATCATTGAGGTTGAATTATAGGTGAAACCATGCTGATGGTGAGTATGATATGGGTTATGTGTAATGATGGTTGATTGGAAATGGTGTTATTAGAAATTGGAATGAGGAATGATGTATGACATGTTAATGTGTTTGTACTTTAGCCATTTGATTGAAATGGGTAAAATAGTTGGATGGTAGTTTTGTGATTTGTGGTAAAGTGTTAATGGGTGAGTTGAGGAGGCTTGATGTTGATTTTTGGTATACTTTTATTGATTTTAAAAGGGGTTGAAATTGGTATGATTTGGTTGATTTTAAAAAGGGATGAAATTGGTTTGTTTGAAAATGGCACTTTGTGGTTTTGTATGAAAATGTGGTTTTTGGACATACTTTGATGGGACGTAACTTGAACTCCGGATCTCCGTTTTGTGCCAAATTTATTTAGAACTAAAATTGGATCCGGGGTGGTTATGCCGTTCGAAGAACGGGCGAAAAACATTTTAAAACGACGAAGTTATGTCTGTTGGAAAATTGGGGGTTTAATCTGAATTCTGCAGCTTTTAACTTAAAAAAATTTTTGGCAGAATACTCCCCATGCGTAGGCGTATATGACGCATGCACGTGGCCCACGCGTACGCGTCGATGTGCTAAAATGGTTGCCCAGCCAAAATTTCCGAGAGTTGTGCCTGTTTTGTGCCGGATTTGTGTCTGGGGCACAAAACGCACTCACGTGTACGCGTGGCTGACGCGTAGGCGTCGCTTGGCTATTTTTCCATCCACGTGTGCGCGTGGGCGATGCATAGGCGTCGATGAACTTTTTGGCCATCCACGCGTGCGCGTGGAGGACGCATACACGTGGCCCTGTTTTCTTCCCAAAGTTAATTTTTGAGTTTTTAAAGCCAAATTTCATACTTTTAAGCCTTCGATCTTACCCTTTATGTCTTTAAATCATTATGATATGCCTAGCAATGAGAAATGGGCTAGGGGATGTAGTAACTTGTGAATGAAGAAAGGGGAAACTTATGATCAATGATGATCAAAGAGGACTAAATGCGATACGGAGGATGGTAGTGGAAGTGTTGTATGTGCCATGAGCCGATAGGTTGTATTTGTTAATAAATTGGCTGGTTCTGGTTTGAACTGTGAGCCGGATGGCTGAGTTATTACCGGATTACGGCATAGCCATTATTGATTATGGCCAAGTATAAATGCATATATGCTATTGAATGAAATGTGAATGTTGCACTTCCACTATCTGAGATACGAGTTTCTCTGCATGAAAGTAGTGGCTAGCCACCACGTGCTCCAGGTGAAGACTCGATACTCTGCTGACCCTATGTCGTAAGTGTGGCCGGACACTGTGAAAGTTCCGGATGAGCTCGCCCCCGTGAATATACACCAGTGAGGGTGTTGGATATGGATTATGATTATGATAATGATCATGTTGAGTATAACTCGAGTTGGGGATGCACGATAGAGGAACAGTCCAATGGTTAGCTACCAGGACTTGTCGAGTTGGCTATATAATCGACTGATGATATCATCAATCATTAGGGATAGGCATTCATCATATGCATACTATATGAATTATTTAAGATTGTCTAATTGACTGCATATTACTTGCTAATTGTCTAAATGCCGTACCTGTTTCCTATTTGTATATCTATTGTCTGTTATAACTGTGTTTGCTATATGATACTCCTGCTGGTGGTTGGGAGGTTGAAGGATTTGGAAAGGGAAGTATTAGTTAGACTGAAGAATCTTTAGTCAGTTGTCATTTATGGTTTAGCCTGTTTATAAGCTTTGAATTTATTCGGTGGAAGTTCTAGGATTGCCTTCGACTTTCCCAGGACATTACATGTTAGATATGTGGGTACTGTTACCATACTGAGAACCTTCGGTTCTCACCCATGCGGATTTTGTGGTTTTCAGATGCAGGACGTGAGGCTTCTCGCTGAAGCATGCTGGAGACTTCTGGATTAGCAAAAATTCTTGTTCTCGGGACTCTATTTTTGTTTATATGTTTTGCTTTGATACTTTTATCTCCACTGAATAATACAATCTGTGATGACTCCTCTTAGAGGGAATTTTGGAGAATAGGTTTTCATATTTATGTCCCTTTGGGTTTTATTTGGGGTTTTCTATTTTATTTACTTGTATATATTGCTATGCTTAGGCCGGTTATCGTCGCAACCGGATTATGAGTTTTGATATTCATGTTTTTGACACTCCTTTGTATATATATAATCTCGCGTTATCTTACCCTTGTTCGTTACGTTATCGATCGGAGTGTTGCGCTTTCAAGTTACGATTTTGTTTTATTCCCTTTTTCTTCAAAGGCTTCTAGTTATATCATTTTTCATACTACTATACGTACTAAACTTTATTTTTAGAGGTCGTAATACCTTGCCATCTCTGAATTATGACTTAAGCATAAGACTCTGTATGGTAGGGTGTTACAGCCGTCATTTCAGCACTACTATTTTTTAGACGAATTTTTAGTCTTCTTGATGTTCAAGACTGGCATAATATAATTCTTATAGTATTTAAATCTTTGAATATGACAAGATTATCATTTTGTCCCTTATTCCTAAGAAGGCAAAAATGCCCTCTTAAATACTTATCATCCTCTCCCTCTTTAACAAGATTCGTCCTCGAATCTACATATATATCAGAAGGAGAAAAATTAGATATACTAAACACAATTGAACCATAATATCTACCAAGAAAATTATTCTTGCTGGAATTGTCCTTGATAATCTCCAACACTTGGAATGGACCATCTTCTCCAGCAACAAATGTTGTTTTTTTTCTGAATGAGAAGCTCTACCTTCCTTCAAAGAATTCAAACCCAACCTTCGAGTTCAAATACCATAGTTTGATAACTCTTCTTTACCCACTGAATTATGGCTATATCCCTCATGTGTGCAAGTTCAATCTTTTCAATCTTACTTTCACCATCTAAAGTAACATTGTTACTTAAGGACAAAAATAATAATTCTAAAATAGCCAAAGACTTAAAAATATTTAGATATTGACAAGCATAACATCCAACAGAGTTAGAAATATCATAATCATGAGAATGCTCCATATCTCGCACAGAATTATCCAAAACATGTTTAGCATGCAAGATATACTCATCCAAACAACTAGCATAAATTAGCACATAAACTCTTTTGGAAATAATTCAGCAATGTGTGTAAATCTTTAATATTTTGACTTGCAATTAGAAATATCATCATATAAAATCTATCCACAGAAAAATTAATGATATATTTACGTTTTCTAACCCTAGGCAAATCAAGTAGAAAATTTATAGCAATATCAATCCATGTATGAGTAAGAATAAGCAAAAGAATTCACAACATATTCAAAAAAGTTTGAGATTTAACTTTCTTACATGCAATAAAATTAGAATAAAGTTCATCAACACTTCTACGTCTATGAGGCCAACAAAAATATATAAATAACATATTCGAGATTATTTTTGTTCCACTATGACATTTTAAATTAATATTCTCACAAGCAACAAATATATAATAAAAATCAGATTTAGTTGAATAAAAATTCTTCGTATAATCAAATACTAAGAATTTAGGAGTAAAAATTGTGATTAAATCATACCTTATGGACAATGCATTAGCAATCATGTTCTCATTATCTTGTCCAAAGTTTGAAATTAGTTGTCTTTCTTCCTTTCCATCTATATTAATACCTCCATAATTGACCTGTGAATCTGTAAATCTGCAAAATCTTGAAAAGTTGACACAAAAATATTTAGAATTTCAGAGTTAGATATATGAGAAATTAAAAATTCTTTGAAATTCAACGATACTAATGTACTCTTGTCTAAGCTCACTAGAACTTTCTAGATCTCTCTCACAAGTGTGTTTATTGCTCTCAGTTTTTTTTTTTTT
>NC_029788.2:30869009-30872972 GCF_000816755.2 Arachis ipaensis
GCTCATTGACTCCTCTCTCTCACTATTCTCTTCTTTTCTCTGAAAACTTTTGCTTTCAATCAAACATTGAATCTTTTAACTCAAACACTCACTCTCTTTCTTAGTTTCTTTTCTCTCTTATTTTTCAAATTGCTCATACCTCATATCCCAAGGACTCGATTGAAAAATTCTATACTTTTGAATCCTTCAAGGACACATCTCCATCTACAACATATCAACAAATTCTTCCATCTCTGACTTTGAAGAAGAAATAAAGACATGCATCGAAGGACTCGTCTTTTTATGTCGATCTATAATATTCTTCTTAAAATCAGGAACTTTGAATTTTGTCTTATCCTCATACTTTGCTTCTTTAGAACCCTGTATAGAATTGGAGTTCGAAGAAAACTAAGTTGCCATAAATTGATGCTACTTCACTTCAATGGACAAATAGAATAAATCCTCCATCGTTGCATAATGGTGAAGTTCAACCTTATCTGCAATTTTTTTGTTTAATCCAAACAAAAATCATCCTAAAAGAACCTCAGAACTCCTTTTATTATTAGCCTTGTCTATCAAAAATAGAAACTATTTATGGTACTTCTTCACTGATTGTAACGCTTGTTGCAACATACAAAATTTTTCAAAAAATTTGTTGTGGTATGATGATGGCACAAATCGATTCCTCATGTGGTATGATGATGGCACAACTGGTTCCTCGTGATTTTCTTCCTAACTCATTCCACTATATACGAGCATCGTTGAAAAATTTGACTTCTACCAGTCGAACCTTCTTTTCCTCTCTGAAAGGATGCAATGTGCAAAATTCGACTTTACATTCATTTTCCATTCGAAATAAGATTCAGGATCATTCATCCCTTTAAATGTAGGAATTTGCAACCTAAAAATCTTTCTCACATATAAGATTCCTTCATCCTCACTATCACAATCCTTAATCCTCATTATTTCTGATTTAGAAACATGAAAAAAAGAGGATAAAAGTAGACCTCACGATGCTTTTCTCACATCGATATAACTATAACTTGTATTTACACTCAATTTATAAATTTTATTCTTTTTTGAGCTCACCACTCTTGCTTTTTTTATTCTTTAATTGTTTTAACAAATTGTACTTCAAAAAATAAGAAATTGAGACACCAAACAAAGATAATCTAAATGATAGAGACTTTTAACTTGACAAAAATATAACCAAAATATGTGACATAGGAAAAAAAATAATGAGTGACACTACGATGACAAAAATTAGAATCCTAATTAGAACTCAAAGTAATTTTGGAAAGTTAAAACAAAGCTGAAAAATTTATGATTTTTTTATTGAAGAAGCTTGAAAAAAAAGATAGACAACTGTATAATTAATTTTTTTGTGACTTTTTTTTGGACTCTTTTTTCTTTCCGACTCTTTTTTTACTCTAAAGTAAATTTGTAGAAACTGAAGAGAAAAACAAAGAGACTCAACAAGAACCACAGAACGTGTAAATAAATAAGAATTATCTACGACTGATAACTGATACCACATGAACAGAAAGTTAGAACGAAGGATAAAAGGATAAGAAAGGACAATGGACAAAATTGGAAGGGATAACAAAAGACGTAGAAAAAACATAAAAAGATAAGTTTTTTCTACTAGACCTCTAAGAAACTTGTTCTTAGCAACCTAGGTCACGAAAGGATTTTTCTACTAGACCTCTAAAAAATATGTTCTTAGCAACCTAGGTCACAGGAAGTGTTTTTCCTACTAGACCCTCAAAGAATCTGTCTTTGACAACCTAGATTAGAGAAATAAAAATAGAGACTAACATACAGAATTACCTTAGTGTTGGATCCTTCGATCTTCTTCATCCAACAAGCAAAGCAAATCACTCACCTTACTTAATCACACAATAAAAACGTGCATAAAGCGACTGAAAAATTTTATTCATCAAAAGTTATTTAGAAAGACTCACAAAAGTATTTAAATAGACCCCTAATAAATTAGTTTAAGAGATAAGATAACTTAATTTAAATTTCCTAAAGATAAGATAACTAATTTAAATCAGATTTGATCTTATTGGATTAGATCAGATTTGATTTAAATTTAAAATCCTAAAAATATGATAACCAGTTTAAATCATATGTAAAATTATTAGATTAGAACAGATCAGATTTGATTTAAATTTAAAACACCTAAAAATACTACTAAACAAAATAAAATTAAATCAAATCTTTTGATAACCTTAACAACAATTTAAATTTCATTCTAACAAATTAAATTTGAATTTATGTCTTTCCAATGAACTTGAAGACCATTCTTGGCCTTCTTGCTGTCTTCGCTTAGACTAATGAGCCTTATGAGTTTCCGCCATTTTAGCATCATTATTTTTGGGAAGAACTCGTGGTCTTCTTGATGTCCAAAATTGGCATAGTATAATTTGTTTAGTATTCATATTCTTGAACATGACAAAATTACTATTTTATCATTTATCTCTAAAATAACGGAAAATACCCTCCCGAGAAATACCATCATCTAAAAAGATCTTACATTTTTTATTTTCACAATCATGATAAACAATGCAATCATGTAACTAAAATGTGATTGTGGAAGAATTAGTACGAGATGGACGAAATAAATGATAATTAATAATGGAAGGTATAGAAATATTGAAAACGAGAGTCCAAGATTCTCCAACTCCATAAATTTTCACCACTCACATTGTAGTAAGTCTCTGATTAAAATACATCACGCAAAAAAAGTCCCTAAATTCAAACAAGGTGAATCTTGTATTTTGATCAAGCCTTAGGATGGAGAATTATTGGAACCTCTCAGTGTCAATATTATTATAAGTAGGATAACTAAGCACAAATATAAAAAATTATGGGTTAGTTTAATGGTTAACTCACTAGTCAGTAAATTTTCATGTCGAACTGAATTGAAGTAGTGTTGTGTATAACATAAGTAAAAAGATCATTACAGAAATTCAACACAAATTAATCTATTATTCCACATTCAATTTGTATTGATTTGGGATCAAGAACGGGAAAATGTAACTAAAATTTGGGATCAAGCTTTATGAGCTTCCTTTGGGATCAAATTTTATGAGCTTCCTACTATGATTGGGTTTTTGATGTCATTGAACACAATACAATAGAATAGTTTGTTTCTACTTTCATATCATTCAATTAGATCATGTTCAACAAGGTGAAATAAGGGTGGTAATTAGGTGAATAGGATCATAGGAGTGGATTTTTATCCTATCCAATTCCGTCGTGCTCTATAATCCATCTCACACTCCCCACTCATATTGGCAGGTAGTTAAAAATTAAACTCTAATATGTCGGTGTGGATGTCTACCTCACGCCATTCCAATCTATTTCTATAATTATTAAAATCCAACCAATTAAATTCAATTTCAAAATTTATATAATCATCAACACATAAATCATAACATAACTTAAAGTCAAACTTTAAGAATGATAAAATATTATTAATTATTTTATTAATTATTGTTATATATATATTATATCAAGGCAGGTAGGGTTTAGGTATTACCTAAATCCGACTTCTGTTCCACTTCGTCAAAGATTTTATCCACCTAAAAATCTGTTTGATATGGTAATTATCGATCCAATATAAATATGGGTGGAGTAAGTACCCACGAATTTGGATAGTGTTATCAACTTATCATCTTTAGGTAAAAGTAGTTTTTTAAATGTTGATGTTGGCTCATGATACAAGTAAATGTATAAGTAAAGAGTACCTTGCCAAAGACCGGATCACAAATCGATGTGTTCCAATTCTTGCAAACACATCTACAAATAAGGACAGATTTCATGAAAAGTTTAACAAAAATTTTAGTAACTATATCGACTAAAAGACTGTCAAAAGTTTGATTTCCTCCCCCATTAAGTACAAAAATAATAATAATTCAGAGAAATAAAATTCATGGTGTTGTGTTTTGTTATTTTATGAACAAAATATATATATAT
>NC_029788.2:30873050-30874866 GCF_000816755.2 Arachis ipaensis
TACCTCATTTGGTATGCAAAGAGGTGGTGAAAGAGGAATTATTTGAGTTGATCCATCAATCTAACGTAGTAATGATTGTTGGGAGAAAAAGGCAGACAACTGATTGAAGTGAGTAATTCTATTTTTTGTTTTGTGCTTAAGATTTTATATAAATGATATAAATCCTATGCAAATAATATAGATAAGGTATGCTTTAGTAAAAATATTTTTTTAGAAAATTTTATACGTATTCACATCGAAATTAATATTTGTTGTCAATTTTTTTATCAATGGACTTTTGATCTAAATTGAATATCTTTTTAAAATTTTTGTACATCATAAAATTTTTATCCAAAAATTTACTTAGATATAGTTGTGTATGTGTAGAAATAAAAGAATAATTTTTTTTTACCTTTATATGTATCAGGCTGTTTCGAATTTTAAATTTGAATCTTATTTTAAATTTAAATTTTATCTTATTTCAAATTAAAATTTTATTAATAAAATCACAACTTAATTTAAAACAGAATCAGTTCGAATTTTATCTAAATTTAAAAATAAAATAATTAATTTTTTAATTATCATTAAATATTTTCAATTATCAAATTATTATAATATTTTTTAGTGCTAGCAAAAAATATAATAATATTTTATTTGAATTAATATAATTATTTATTCGATCAAATTAAAATAATAATTAAATAATTCTTTAGCAAAAATTAAAATGCTCGTTACTCGTTAGTGTGTGACCCTAAAATATAATATTAAGCAATAATAAATTAGTCATACTATATTTACTAATCAATGTTGGTATCTAGCAACACTTCCTAATGACTCGATAATATGAAGTAATATATTTTTATTAAGAACTTGAAAAGAACAAAATATAATTTCTTCCATTTTTTGAACTCTTGGTTAACCTTTAGAGTATGATTTAATTATAAAACTCTAACTTATTAACATTATTATAATAAACTGTTAATAACATAAAAAAATTATTTATTTATTCATTCAATCCCTTTAAACAAGGCTTTATTTCTTTATTTATTACCGTCGTTAAAATTATAGAGTTCAAATTCTTTAAGAGTTGACAGATTTTTTATTAACTAACCAATAGCAGTAAGCAACAGAGAAGAACAAACGCAACACCCGAAAAACTCAAGAACACTAAGATGGCATGAGTGAGGAGTCGATGGCCAATGGCACTAGTGGTGAGTATTGCAAAAGTAGTAGCTGGAGATGAAAATACGATTGGGGTGAGTGTGGTGTCACTAGTGATGGCAGTGGCGATGGTGAGGTGGGGTGGCAGCTGTGTGTGAGGGGTGGCGCTTTTCAATTTTATTGTGTGGGTTTGTGTGAAGGTGCAGAGGAGATGTTATTATTTTATATTTTTAGAATGTTCAAATGTTCGTAATATAAAGAGTTCAAGTACTAGTTAGAAGTTATTAGTTTATATTTTTAGAATGTTCAATTTAATTTGATGTATTTTGATTTTGTTTATTTAGTTATTAATTGGACTTTATGTTTATGGGCTTAGGATTTTCTTTGTTTTAACCTAATAAGAGGTTATAAATACCTCATAAACTATTGTAGTCGTCATATGGAGTGATTAGAAAAGTGGCAAAGCACTTTTTTGGTTTCGTGATGAAACCATAGTGTAGACAAGTGAAGTTGACTGAGTCCCTCTCTTGTTGCATCGAAAAATTGGATAGAAGGTTGAGTGAATCCATTCGATTTAATTCTCAAACTATAATGTAGATAAATTAGGTTGAGGAGTCCCTTTTTTGTTGCATCAAGAAATTAGATAGAAATTCAAGTGATTCTTTTTATATTAAAT
>NC_029788.2:30876475-30904695 GCF_000816755.2 Arachis ipaensis
GAGGACAAATATTTTTTGAAAAGGATACATAATTTACATAATTTAAATATTCATGATATGAATTATGAAGAGTTCAAGTATTATTTAAAAGTTATTAGTTTATATTTTTAGAATGATTTGATATATCGAGGACAAATATTTTTTGAAAAGGATGAGAACGATACATAATTTAAATATTCATGATATGAATTATGAAGAGTTCAAGTATTATTTAAAAGTTATTAGTTTATATTTTTAGAATGTTCAATTTAATTTGATATATTTTGATTTTGTTTATTTAGTTACTAAATTGGGTTTTATATTTGTGGGCTTAGGATTTTCTTTGGTTTAACCTAATAAGAGATTATAAATATCTCCTAAATTATTGTAGTCATCATATAGAGTGATGATTAGAGAAGTGCCAAAGTACTTTTTAGTTTCGTAAAAAAACCATGGTGTAGACAAGTGAGGCTTGTTGCATCGAAAAATTAGATAGAAGGTTGAGTGAGTTCCTTTGATTCAATTAACAAACTATGCTATGGACAAGTTAAGTTAAAGAGTCCTTTTCTTGTTGTATCAAAAAATTAGATAGAAAATAGAGTGATTCTCTTTGTATTCAATTTCATCATATCCTTTTGTTTTTAATTTTTTATTTTCAATTTTAATTCATTTTTTCTATTTCAATTCATGTTTTTTTGTTTATCCTTTTTTTCTTTATCATTTGGTCTTCTTAGATAAAAAAAAGTTTCAATATTTTTCGCGTTTTTCTTTATATTCTTGTCATCTTTGTCTTTCTTGTTTATGTTTCATTATTGTTTTTGTCGTTCTTGTTGATTTTATTATTAAAAATAAATAAATAAAAAATATACAATGAAAAAAGAAAAAAAACAAAAAAAAAAGAAAAAATAGAAATTATCTTTGTTTTATTTGTTCTGTTCATATATTATTTTTCTAACTATAAGATTTGAGGATGAATCTTTTTTGAAGAGGAGAAAAATGATACGTGTTTCAAATATTTGTGATTTGAAGAGTTCAAGTATTATTTAGAAGTTATTAGTTTATATTTTTAGAATGTTCAGTTTAGTTTGATGTATTTTGATTTTGTTTATTTAGTTTTTAAATTGGGCTTTATATTTTTTGACTTAGCATTTTCTTTGTTTTAGCCTAATAAGAGGTTATAAATACCTCCTAAACTACTGTAGTCGTCGTATAGAGTGATTAGAAGAATGCCAAAATGCTTTTAGTTTCGTGATGAAACTATGGTATGGACTAGTGAAGTTGACTGAGTCCCTCTCTTGTTGCATCAGAAAATTGGATAGAAGGTTGAGTGAATCCCTTCGATTTAATTCTCAAACTATGATGTGAAAAAGTTAGGTTGAGGAGTCAATTTCTTATTGCATTAAAAAATTGGATAGAAAGTAGAGTGATTCTCTCTGTATTTAATTTCAACCTATCTTTTGTTTTCAATTTTCTATTTTCAATTTCAATTCATCCTTTTCTATTTCAATTCATGTCTTTTTGTTTATCCTTTTTTTTCTTTATCATTTGATATTCTTGGGTCCCAAAAAAAAAGAATTCGAGTGTCTCATATCCTTCTTTATGTTCTTGTTATCTTTATCTTTTTTGTTTGTGTTTCATTATTATTTTGTCATTTTTGTTGATTTCATTATTTAAAAAAAATAAAAAGTATACCATGTAAAAAAAACAAAAAATAGAAATGATATTTTTTGTATTTATTTTTTCATACACTATTTTTCTAACTACAAGATTTGAGGATGAATCTTTTTTTGAAAAGGAGGAGAATGATACGTGATTCAAAAATTCATTATATGAAGAGTTCAAGTATTATTTAAAAGTTATTAGTTTATGTTTTAAAATATTTAATTTAATTTGATATATTTTGATTTTGTTTATTTAGTTATTAAATTTGACTTTATAATTGTGAGTTTAGGGTTTTCTTTGTTTTAACATAATAAAATATTATAAATACCGCCTAAACTATTGTAGTCGTCATATAGAATGATTAGAGGAGCGCCAAAACACTTTTTGGTTTAATGATGAAATCATAGTATGGACAAGTGAGGTTGAGTGAATCTCTCTCTTGTTGTATCAGAAAAATGGGTAAAAGAATGAGTGAGTCCCTTTAATTCAATTCTCAAACTATGGTGTATATAAGTTAGGTTCAGAAAATTTTTTTTTCTTGTTGTATAAAAAAATTAGCTAGAAAATAGAATGATTCTTTTGTATTCAATTTTAACCTATCTTTTTATTTTTAATTTCAATAAATCTTTTTATATTTTAATTTATGGCTTTTTTATTTTTTTTTCTTTATCAGGATGGTTTTAGGGATTTGAAGATGGTGGTGATCAGGGGCGGAACTTTGCATCGGTAATGGGGCCATGGTCCCTAATATTTTACAATCAAAGGAGATATAACTATGCTTTGATAGTAATTAGTTTATTTGGTTAGAAACATTTAACTACAAACTCAATCATATGAGTTCGACACTTATATATTTCATTCACTTTATTATTATTTTAATATTTTTTGGCCAACAACTTTTAAGATTTCAATATGAGACACTCCAATTTCAAGGTCTCTCCCAAATCATTCCGTTTTCAACCAAAGTGATTAGTCATTCACTGGTAAATTACCTAATGGACTTTGGTTAATTGCTTAATTTTTTATCAATTTAATTTAATGTTATTTTATGCTTTTTTTTTAGTTTTTGAATTGAAAATTTTAAGCAAAAAATTATGATATTCAATAAATATTGATGTTATTATATTAAATGTTGGGATAAGTACGATTTTGGTCCCTACCGTAGAGACCGAAAATTTATTTCGTCCCTAGCCTTTTTTTCGCTACAAAATGGTCCCTAAGGTTTCAGTTTGTTTTAAAATCATTTTTTTTACTAAATTTTTTAATTTTATTACCAAATTACCCTTAATAAAAAACTCCTCATCGTTCGGTCCTCGTCCTCTTCGCTGGATCTCACTGCCAGATCTCGCCGCTGCTCCTCTTCCTGGCTTGATGTCGACGGCAGCAGATCCGTGAGGGTGGACGTCGCGCTGCTCGCCATTTCCGCTCCTCCTCCTCGCTCGGTCGCCGGTCGTCACTGCTCTTCGCCGGTTTCTAGTTTCTTTTGGTTCTGCTACTTCTGTTTTTGATTATCAATTTTTCTAGTTTCTATTCTTTTTTAGTTGTTCTTCTGGTTCCATTATCCATTATTTTTGCTGAGTTCTAAGTTCTGGGTGTTTTTCTGAGTTCTGGGTTGAGTTTTGATGATGATGATGTGTTGTGGGTTCTGGGTTGAGTTATGGGTTCTTGTTTTTTTTGTTGTTGTTCTTCTGCTTGTAGCTGCTTTTGTTGTTGTTGTTCATTTGATTTCATTGTTGTTCTTTGCTTATGGTTATTGTTGTTGTTGTTTCATTGGTTGATTCCATTGTTGTTCTGCTTCTGTTCTGCTTCTGCGCTTCTGTTCTTCAGCTTCTGCGTTTGGTTGATTTTAGGGAAGAAGGGGGAGGGGTATTTTCGTCTGAAGGACAATTTTGAAAAAATTGAAACCTTAGGGACCATTTTGTTGCGAAAAAAAGGCTGGGGACGAAATAAATTTTCGGTCTCTACGTTAGGGACCAAAATCGTACTTATCCCTTAAATGTTTCAATCTTTTAAGTTCCAAGCAATTATAAATTTTTGTTCATCTTTAAAAAATCGAATCATTTTTAACACTTATTGATAGTTTCACTACTCCAATAAATCATGAAAAAAATAAGAGACTAAAAGAATTACAACTAATGAATTTGATTTTAATTCATTGGAACCTGTTCACCTACTCGGGTTCTCAGTGGTCCAACAGTCTAGGCTGGTTCGCTTGATGGGGCAGAGGCTTGAGAGGGTTAGGACCTGGATGCGGGTCGAGGAGTTGGAGAAGGTCGCTGGTCGAGATTCGCCAGGTGACGATGTGGTGGGAGCACCTGCAAGGACTCCAAAACTCAAGTCAAGGTTCGTACAAAGGCGGCTATTAGGGTTAAGGTAGGTGACGTACCTCTTCCCATTTCCTCTTATAGTCCGTACTTGGGTGGGCCCCTTGTAGTCAGCCCCACCTTTCTGGAAGCTTCTGCTAGCTGTCTAGGTTCCACATCATGAGGAGGGGAAAGCGTATTCCCTGTTGGTCCAGTCGAGTTGGCCGCTCAGACGCGTACAAGGGTTGCTTGGCGGGTTGGGGCGGAACAGTGCCCCCAACATGCCAGGTATGATGCAGCTCGCAGCCGGTGATGCATTCGCATATTTGGTATATTAGTTAGTTAGTTTAGTTAGTTTTAGCTTAGTTTCATTCATTATCTTTGAAATAAACAAGCATTTTGATGGGTTATATCTCCATGCATTCATATACCAAGAACTAGTTGAAATTTGGCATAATTCATGCAAATTCATGAAGTTTACAAATGAATGAGTATGAATGAATCTCTTGAAATTGATTGCATGGAATGGCAATACTTTGAGACAATTTCTTGGGTTAATGATAGGTAATGAAGCAAGAAGGCAATGGAGCAAGAATTGGAGCAAGAAAGATTGGGGACATAGCAAGCTTGGCAAGGAGGAAGAGACTTGGGCGTTGCCAACGTACATTATCACTTGAGTGTTTGGCAATAACGCCAAGTAGCTCTGGAAGGTGAATTTGAATCCTCAAGCAAGTTGCCAACTTGAATTTACAATGGCGTGTTTGAGGGGAACGCCAACAATCCAACGCTAGGCCAAGGAGATCTCGAGCACGTTGTCCACATTTGGTAACAAGGGTGTGTTCCTTAGCAACGCCCACAACAATGCTAAGCCAAGGAGAGCTCGAGCACGTTGTCCATCTTTAGTAACAGGGGCGTGTTCCTTAGCAACGCCCACAACAACGCAGCAAGCAACCTTGGAGGGCAACCTCTAGCCTCGAGCACGTTGTCCACCTTTGGTAACAAGGGCGTGTTTGAAGGCAACGCCAGCAACAACGCCAGGAGAAAGATTTTGGGCCAACCAAGAGCTCGAGCACGTTATCCACCTTTGGTAACAAGGGCGTGTTTCTTAGCAACGCCCACAACAACGCAGGCAATCAAGATTTTGGGCCAAGGGAGAGCTCGAGGACGTTGTTGCCTTGAGGATGAACTGGCGTGTGCATCAACAATGCCAGCAACAACGCTCAACAATACAAGGCAGCCCTGGAGACCCTGGAAAGTGATCTTGGGCGTTGCCAACTTGGAAGAAAGGGTGCATGTTCACCAACAACTCCAGCAAAGTTGGCAGCTTAACCTTACCCTCTTCAATGGAGCATAACTTGAGCTAGGAAGATCCAATTGAGATGATCCCAAGTGCATTGGAAAGAAGACATTCTGAGCTTTCCAATGATATATAATAGTCCATATTGAAGCAAAGGACTGAAGCTCAAAGTTCAAGAACCATCAAGCAAGAAAAGTGAAGAGCCCTAACCATGGCAGCCTGACCTTGCCTCCTTCAAAGATGCATAACTTAAGCTACAAAGCTCAAAAGGAGGTGATTCTAGTGGCATTAAAAAGTAGACATCAAGAACTTTCTAACCATATATCATAGTATGAGATTGGTATTCATTTGAAGCTTCAAAAGCTGGCTTCATTTAGAGCTTCAGAATCTGAGAACGTTGGCAACGCTGGAAACAAGGGCGTGTTCACCAAAAACGCCTACGATTTTGGCAGGCTGACCTTACCCTCTTCAATAGAGCATAACTTGAGCTACAAAAATTCAATTGAGGTGCTTCCAGTTGCGTTGGAAAGCTGACATTCATAGCTTTCCAACCATGTATAATAGTCTATATTAAAGCAGAAGATTAAAGCTCAAACCATAGGCAACTTTAAGCATCAAAAGTTGAGTCTAAGAAGGAAGAATGAGCCAAGTGTTTGGCAACAACTTGGGCAACAACGCCCAAGCACCAAGCCCCCAGCCCAGGAAATGCATTGGCACGTTGCCAACGTGCTCTGAACTAGCGTGTTTGCCAGTAACACCCACTGGGCCAGAATTGAGGTGAATGAGCTCTGCTTTTCTCTGCTTTCTTCAAAGGCCAACAATTCCTCTAATGAGCCAGCCAAATCAACAAGGACAAAGTCCAAATTGCTAACCCAATTGATGAATCTCTAAATAGCTCTTAGGACTAGTATAAATAGAGAAGGAGTTTGTACTTTAAAAGGACTTTTTTTTTACACTTAGATATTTTTACGATTACACTAGCAATTTTATTTTTACTACATCTCACCCGTCTTCTATTTTGTTTTTCTTACAACTTTGAATTTCAGTTTTAAAGGAATATTTCTTCTTCTTCTTGATACTTCACTACTCTCAATTTAATGTCTATTTTTGCATTTGTTGTGGAATTTAGAGCTATGATTCACTAACCCCATTTTCATTAGGGGGAGGAGCTCTGTGTATTTGAATGAGTTGATAACTCTTCTCTTCCTTCTCAATTCAAGTGGTTCATCCAAGAGGAAACTCTTGTTCTTCAAAGATTCAATCAGCATCGAGAGAGGGGTTGAATCTATACGAATTGTGTGATGAACTTGAGAAATGAGTCACCTAATTCAGTTTAGAGTTTATCTTTTCATAATTTCCTTGATTAATACACTTTGGGTTGGTATGTGAGATGTAACCACCCTTGGTTGAGATCCTGGGAATTGTGTGGCTTGAAGGATTAGTTAATGAGCTTCATCTCTTCTCATGAACAATTAGATCACGAGAGTGGCAATTGATTGTGTTGATGAGAAATTGAGTTACCAAGAGATTGGAATTCAATTATTCACAATCCGCCATGGATCTATATCCATGATTGAGAAGGGATTGAGTAACATCAATTCATGAGAATTCACATATCTGATTCCTAATGATCTTTCCATCATTAATTCTCATTTCCTTTGCTCTTTAGTCATTTCGAATACCCACTACCCAATTCCCTTCTACATTCTTGCAATTTATCATTCTGCCATTTACATTCTGCTCTAAATTTATTCGCAATTAAATTTCTACACTTTATATTCATGCACTCTACTTCCTTGCAATTTATCTTAAATGTCATTCAAGTTTATTGCAATCTAAGTTTCTGTCATTTACTTTTAGTCATTTAATTTTCCTTCATGACTTTAGCTCGTTAAATTTTCTGTCATTTAATTCTTTGCAATTTCTTTCAAGTGTTCAAATCTCATGAATCAAAACAATATCCGCTTAACTAGAATACCATTTAACTAAAGTTGCTTAATCCACCAATCTCCGTGGGATCGACCTCACTCCGGTGAGTTTTACTACTTGATACGATCCGGTATACTTGCCGGTTATACGTGAATTCTAATTTTCGCGTATCAAGTTTTTGGCACCGTTGCCGGAGATTGGAAAAGTTTAACAATGATTAAGTAAATGGTAGTTTAGATTAAGCATTTTTTTCTTTGTTAAGGCCCACTAACTGTTTGATATTTTATTTCACTAACTTTAACTTCACTCTAGCAAAAGAGTGCCTTACTTGTGTTGTTGGTTTGTGTGTGTTGTATGTCAGAGGCAAAGAGAGGAGTATCTACTTCTTTTGATCCTGAGGATGAGAGAACCCTCCGAAGGTTAAGAAGAGAAACAAGAGAAAAAGGGGTAATTGGTGAAGAGGATTCAGAAGGAGAAGATCAAGTCATGGAGGGTAATTTGCATAACCCTCCTGAGGGAATTGCTAACAACAATGGACCACCTAGAAGGGTGCTGGCCTCATACACCATCCCTGATCCAAGGCATTATGGAAGCAGTGTAGTCACCCCAAATGTTCATGCCAACAACTTTGAGTTGAAACCCCAACTCATCACATTGGTACAAAATAATTGCTCCTATGGAAGAGGGCCTCTTGAAGATCCTAATCAACACTTGTCTATTTTTCTGAGGATATGTGATACGGTTAAGACAAATGGAGTGCATCCAGACATCTACAAGTTGTTGTTATTTCCATTCTCTTTGAGGGATAAAGTAACTCAGTGGTTAGAGACATTTCCTAAAGAAAGCATCAACAATTGGAATGATCTTGTGAGCAAGTTTTTAGCCAAATTTTATCCACCTCAGAGAATCATCAAGTTGAAAACAGAGGTTCAGACTTTCAGGCAAATGGAAGGAGAGTCATTGTATGAAGCCTGGGAAAGATACAAGGCATTAATGAGAAGATGTCCACCATACATGTTTAGTGACTGAGTCAAACTTCAAAACTTCTATGAAGGCTTGACTTTAGAAGCAAGGAAGGGATTAGACTACTAATCAGGGGGATCACTCAACATGATAAAGACTACTGAAGGGCTCAAGACTCATTGAGATTGTTGCAAACAATCAATACTACTACTCATCAGAGAGGCATCATAACTCAACCCCAAAGAAAGGTGTGATGGAGCTTGAAGGTGTTGATACTGTATTGGCACAGAATAAACTGATGCACCAACAAATTCAACAGCAAATAGAAATGATGGCTAAGAGAATAGATGGTCTCCAACTAGCCTCAGTGAGCACAACAAGTCAACCTTCAGTTGAGTGGGGCCAAGGTGAAGTAGGCAATGCTGAACAACAATAGGAACAAGTTCAATACATGCAGAATCCTTCAAATTCTTCTCAGAATGAATTCCATGGTGACACATACAACTCATCTTGGAAGAATCACCCCAACCTGAAGTGGAGCGAGAATCAAAATCATTGGCAAAAGAACAACAACTCCAACCATGCCCGCAATGAAAACAACCAAAATCACTCTTCTAACAACACTAACCAATACAAGAAACCACAAAATACATACCAACCACCTCACAATAACCCACAAACTCACCAAAATACCTTCCCCGCACCAACATCCAACTCATAAAGCTATCACCCCATCTTCCCAAGTAACTTCCAGCAACAACAATCACACCTTATCATACCACCAATTGACCATCATGAAACTAGGATCTCAAGTCTTGAAGTAGCCCTACAAAACCTTTCCCAAAGCACACAATCAATTGCTCAGACCACTCAAACTTTGCTCAAAGGACAAGAGAGATATGAAGCCACCATGAGGAACCTTGAGCGACAAGTGGAACAATTATCCAAACAAGCTGAACGACCAACTAATGTGCTCCCAAGTGATACAATCCCCAACCCAAGGGAAGAATGTAAAGCTGTGCAGTTGAGAAGTGGCAAGGTAGTTGGAAGAGAAGTCAACAAAGAAGCAATAGGACATGAAGTGGAAGATACAATAAACAAGAAGGAGGATGAAAAGGCATCAACATCCAAAAAGAGCAAAGAAGTTGTGGAGCCACTAAGCAAGTTGCCAACCCAAAACAACAATGCCAACAACAAGAAAATTGTGAAGCCACAGCAAGAGGAAAGAAATGAAGGGGTGAAATCTTATGCACCCAAGCTCCCTTACCCAACAAGGTTACACAAAAGAATAAGAGACCAACAATTCCCAAAATTCTTGGAAATCTTCAAGAAACTTGAGATCAACATTCCATTGGCCGAAACTTCGGAGCAAATGCCATTGTATACAAAGTTTCTTAAAGAATTGATCACCAAGAAGAGAAGCTGGCAGGAGAAAAAAACCGTACTCCTTACCCAAGAGTATAGTGCCATCATTCAAAAGGGACTGCCACCGAAACTCAAGAATCCAGGCAGCTTCCTCATACCATGCACAATTGGGAACATGGCCATTGATAAATCACTTTGTGACTTGGGAGCAAGCATTAACTTAATGCCTCTTGCCATGATGAAGAAGCTGATGATAGAAGAGGTTAAACCTACAAGGATATCACTACAACTTGTTGACAGATCCCTCAAAATACCAAATGGAGTAGTGGAGAATCTCTTGGTAAAAGTGGAAAATTTTATATTCCCAGCCGACTTTGTAGTGTTGGACATGGATGAAGAGGGGAGTAACTCGGTCATTCTTGGTAGACCTTTTTTGGCCACTGCTAGAACAATCATTGATGTGGAGAAGGGGGAGATGATCTTCAGAGTACATGATGAGTAAATGACCATAAATGTCTTCAAGGAAATGCAATATCCAGCTAAGAAAGAGAGTTACATGAGGATTGAAGTGGTGGATTCTTTAGTTGAGGAAATATTTGAAGCAAGCCATGAAGTGAATCAAGAGGAAACCCAAGACATACAAGAGCAAGAAGTAGAAGAGGTACAAACATCAGAGGAACCAACTGAAGTTAAGAAAGAAGGTGCACCACAAGAGCTGAAACCTTTACCTCCTCATCTTAAATATGCATTCCTTGGTGAAAAGGATAACTTCCCAGTAATCATCAACTCCACCTTGAGTGAAGAAGAAGAAGAAGAAGAGAAGCTTCTTGCTGTACTAAGAGCTTACAAAGATGCACTGGGATGGACCATTGATGACTTGAAGGGTATAAGCCCTGCCATATGTATGCACAAAATTCTCTTGGAGGAAAATTCTAAACCAGTGGTATAACCTCAGAGAAGATTGAATCCCACAATGAAGGAGGTTGTTCAAAAGGAAGTAATGAAGCTGTGTAAAGTTGGGATCATTTACCCCATCTCTGATAGCCCATGGGTGAGCCCAGTTCAAGTGGTACCCAAGAAAGGTGGCATGACAGTTATTGTCAATGAGAAGAATGAACTCATTCCCACAAGAACAGTGACCGGGTGGAGAATGTGCATCGATTATAGAAAGCTGAATGATGCTACATGAAAGGATCATTTTCCCCTCCCTTTCATTGACCAAATGCTTGAAAGGCTGGCTGGCCATGCGTACTACTGCTTCCTTGATGGATATTCAGGCTATAATCAAATAGTAGTTGACCCCATGGATCAAGAGAAGACCTCCTTCACCTGCCCCTTTAGAGTTTTTGCTTACAGGAGAATGCCATTCGGATTGTGTAATGCCTCAGCTACCTTTCAGAGATGCATGCTATCAATCTTCTCAGACATGGTAGAAAAATTTATTAAAGTCTTTATGGATGACTTCTCCGTTTTTGGTGATTCTTTCAATGCTTGCTTGCACCATCTCACCCTAGTCTTGAAAAGGTGCCAAGAAACCAATTTGGTTTTGAACTGGGAGAAATACCATTTTATGGTACCCGAAGGAATTGTTCTTGGTCACAAAATTTCAAAAAAAGGTATAGAGGTGGATAAGAGAAAAGTAGAGATTATAGAAAAACTCCTACTGCCAACAAATGTAAAAGCTGTTAGAAGTTTCTTGGGCCATGCTGGTTTCTATAGACGATTCATCAAAGATTTTTCTAAAATAGCAAAACCACTAAGCAATTTGCTGGTGGTGAGCAATCCTTTCTCCTTTGATGATGAATGTAAACAAGCCTTTCAGACTCTAAAAGCCAAACTCACCACAGCACCAATTATCACACTCCCAAGTTGGGGATTGCCTTTTGAACTTATGTGTGATGCAAGTGACCTTGCAATTGGTGCTGTGCTGGGGTAGAGGAAAGACAAGAAGCACCATGTCATCTACTATGCAAGCAAAGTATTGAATGAAGCTTAAAGAAATTATACCACAACAGAGAAAGAGCTACTAGCCGTGGTGTATGCTTTTGATAAATTTAGGCAATATTTGATTGGATCTAAAATCTTAGTTTACACTGATCATGCTACTCTCAAGTATCTAATGTCAAAACAGGATGCCAAACCAAGGCTAATTAGATGGATATTGCCTCTACAAGAGTTTGACATTGAGATCAAAGACAGAAAGGGTAGTGAGAATCAAGTTGCTGACCATCTATCAAGGTTACCACAAGGGACGAGTCAAGACACCTCTCAACCAGTGAATGAAAATTTTTCAGATGAGCACCTCTTGCAAATTCAACAAACTCCTTGGTTTGCAGACATGGCCAACTACAAAGCAGGAAGGAGTATTCCACAAGAGTACACAAGGCAACAAGTTAAGAAGCTGCTACATGAGGCTAAATTATTCTTGTGGGATGAGCCATTCCTATTCAAAAGATGCCCAGATAGAATAATTAGAAGATGTGTACCAGAGGTTGAAATGAAGGACATACTATGGCATTGTCACAATTCAAGCTATGGTGGTCATTTTGGAGATGAAAGGACTGCTGCAAAGGTCCTCCAAAGTGGGTTCTATTGGCCTTCTATCTTCAAGGATGCTAGAGAATTTGTGAGTTATTACAATGAATGCCAAAGAACAGGAGGCTTGACAAAGAAGAATGAGATGCCTCAGAAGTTCATTTTGGAAGTGGAACTCTTTGATTTGTGGGGAATAGATTTCATGGGATCTTTTCCTCCATCCTACACATTCAAATACATCTTAGTGGCAGTGGAGTATATTTCAAAATGGTTAGAGGCAATAGCCACAACCACATGTGATGCTAATGTGGTATTGCAATTTCTAAGGAGAAACATCTTCACTAGGTTTGGAGTACCGAAGGGACTTATAAGCGATGGGGGAAGCCACTTCTACAATAAACAATTGAACTCTCTCCTCCATAGATATGGAATAACCCACAAGGTAGCAACACCTTATCACCCACAGACAAATGGAAAAGCTGAACTTGCAAACAGAGAGCTAAAGAGAATTTTGGAGAAAACTGTGGGAGCAACAAGAAAGGATTGGGCAAGGAAGCTGGATGATGCACTTTGGGCATATAGGACAGCATTCAAAACCTCCATAGGAAGATCTCCATTTCAGCTGGTGTATGGGAAAGCATGCCATTTGCCTGTAGAGCTTGAACACAAAGCTTTTTGGGCCACAAAACTTCTAAATCTTGACGCCCAAGCAGCATGAGAGAAGAGACTGTTGCAACTCAATAAGTTAGAGGAGTTCAGACTTGAAGCATATGAGAATGCCAGAATATACAAAGAAAGAACAAAGAGGTGGCATGACAAGAAGATCTCTCCAAGGACATTTGAACCAGGCCAAAAAGTGTTGCTTTTCAACTCTAGGCTAAAAATTTTTCCTGAAAAACTTAAATCTAAATGGACTGGTCCATACATCATCACAAGAGTATCCCCTCATGGTTATGTGAAATTACTTGATGAAGCCTCAAAGGAGACATTCACAGTCAATGGTTATAGGGTGAAGCTCTATCTTGGTGACCCCTGGAGCAAGGAAGAAAGTGTGCACTTGTTAACATAAGCAAGGGAACTGCAATGTCAAGCTAAGGAAAATAAACAAGCGCTTCATGGAAGGCAACCCATGCACAGGAATCTTTTATTTTCATGCTTTAGTAATAAGAGGTTGAATCATATACATCTAAGAGAATACAGATTGAACTAGCATATAGTGTATACAAGATACTAAGCTTGGTGTAGCCAATCTTGAAGCAAATACGAAAATCATTTTTACAGCACTTAGTCACAGACTAAGTTTGGTGTCTCCATATACACAAAATGTTAGATCATGGAGCAAACATGTAGTCATTTCCCTCAGACATATGAAAGCAACCATTAGATTTCAATTTTGTCTCGTTTTGCATCATAAATCCTTTGAAAATTGTAGCACTAGTCCAAACATCACAAAGAATTCTAAAGTCTTTATATTCTTGCTGCAGGGAAGTGAAAGAAAGAAGTGATGGAGAATCTTGGGAGAGGAGTTCACGGACGCACACAAGGAAAAGGAAGTCACATGTGCCTTGGGTTTTGTGCATTGGGAAGAGCAACTCAACATGCACTAGCTAAAAGATTCATGCTTCCCATTGCTTGACCAAACCTTTAATGCAATTCCTCCACCATTTTAAGTGACATGAATTCCCCCTAACAATAACAATCAAACTTCGCCTTACCTTCACATCTATATACAGACCACTCACCATCACCATATTTCACCAATACACTCACCCAAATCATCACACTTAATCGATCTGCTTCACAACCCTCCTCGAGATTGTTTCTCTTTACTTGTGAGCCTATCCCCCTAAGCCCCACTCCAACGTCTCTTGCATGCTTGGGGACAAGCATTCATCCAAGTTTGGTGTTGGGTTCGGCCATCACAATTGAAATTCAATGGCCTCATCATCAGGAGCTAAGAAAGACAAGCAACACATACAAGAGCAAACCACAGTTGATGAGAGAATGTTCAAATTCAAACATCATGAGTGCATCTTCAATTGGATGATAAGCAAAGACATTATTCCGGAGGTGCCTTTCAAGTTAAGAAAGGAAGAATACCCTGAGATACAAAAAGTGATTAGAAAAAGAGGATGGGAGCTTCTCTGTAATCAACCTCAAATTGTAAGTATGCCTCTCATCCATGAGTTCTATGCCAATGTCATAAAGAAAGATGATAATGAAGAGCCATATTCGAGCTATGTAAGAGGGGCAGTGGTCCACTTTAGCCCAGACACCATCAATAGAGTGCTAATGATCAAGCCAAAATGGTTTAAGCAACCTAGCTATGAGGAGAGAGTTAAATATGACCCAAGATGTGTGGATGTGCTGAGTGATCTATGCAAAGTGGGCATGGACTGGGTGTTGGATTCACAAAGACAACCACTTAAACTTAGAAGAGGTGATCTCATACCTCAAGCAAAAGGATGGCATGACATAGTGAGAAGATCATTAATCCGTACCTCAAACAACTCAGAGGTGATAGTAAATAGAGCAATAATGATCCACTGCATAATGAAAGGAGGGAAGATCAATGTGGGAGAAATCATAGCCAAGAACATCATTGACATAGCTGAAAATGTCAAACAAGATAGTTGGCTAGGATATCCTAGCACTATCTTATGCCTATATGAAGAAGCTAGGGTACCTCTTGAAGAGTTCGAAGAGACAGACTTGGTGTCCATTGGGAAACCTATCACTAAGGAAAGACTGGAGTACGTCACCACAGTTCAATTGGAGAGGCAGCCTCTAGCGAAAAGAAAGAAAAGGAAAGGAGCGAGACAAGAGGAAGAGCGCGAAGAAATGGAAGAACCAAGTGCCTTGAACATGAATCAACTCCAAGCTGCTTTGGAAAGAATCTCTGGGCAATATTAACAAATTCAAAGAAGCCAAGAGGAACAAGCTCAACAACAAAGGGGTCTTTGGCAATTGATGGATCAACAAAGAGGAGTTCAAACTCAATGGATGGATCAACAAAGGGAATATTAGACGCACACGATGGAACTACAATAAGAGCAATATGCCAAGATGTATGAAGTCATCAACAACTCAGCTGCTGAACATGAAAGATCCATGGAAAAGGTAATACAAGAACAAGCTCAGCTGAGGAAAGAGCAAGCTCAGCAAAGGGAGCTTCTCCAAAGGATGGATGGTAGACAAGACATATTTCACAGAGAATTCAATGAGAGCAGAATGTTCAAGGAGGCCAGACATAGAGACAGAATTGATTATGATATATGCACCCAAGAAAAATTCCGCTACATTTGTAGAACACTCCCAGTGCTCAACCCACAAATCCAAAAATCCAATGAAGCGCACAAGGTGTTAGAAGAGCAGGAAATTGCAAGGGTGAAATTTAACGCTTAAAGGCTAAAGGAGAGGATGATAAGCTCAGAGATATGGAAGAAAGAAGAGGAGGACTCAACAACAAAACAACAAGGAGAAGTAAGAAAGAAGAAGAAAGAAGATCCAAAGGGCAAAGGAAAGCAAGGAGATTCAAGCAAAGGAAAGGGACATAAAGCCTAAAGGTGGTGAAGTTCCTTTTAGTGCTTTAATAAATAAAGAAGATGTATGTCTGAAACATGATATACCTTTTATGTTGTCTTCTTTTATGCATTTTCATTTATGTTGCTTATTCCATGTATCACTCATATGCTTGGAATGTTTGCTTGCCTTAAGTTCTTTTACTTGCCAATGGAATAAAAGATGTAGTTTGGACAAGAACAGAGAGAAATCTAGCTTAGAAAGAATAATGTTGTCCTGTAAAAAAAAGTGCTAGTATATATGCTTTCATTGTGAATGAATTAGCGCTCAAGAAATTAAAAGGAGTTAAGATGCTTGCTTATACAAGACTAGTTGGTTAAGGGTTACAAGACTCAAGAAGCTAGAAGCACAAAAATGCTTGACAATGGAAAAAAATGAATGAAGAACAGAAAAAGAGAAATGAAGAAAACAAAGAACAAAGAATGAAAAGCTAGGTATCAATGACAAAATTTGGATATGTGTCTGTGGTGATTGATGTTAGGAGACATACTTGGGCTAGTAAATCCGAGGGGTGCTTCATCACCCGGTAACTTCAGTTAACTAACTCGGGATTATCGATTGAAAACTCACATTCAAGAGTAGCTCTATAACAGAACATTTAGCAACCCAAAGAGGTGCTGGACACCACTGTCCAAATAAAATTCCAATGTTATATGCCTGTGATTGAATGTGTTAAGGAGAGAGGCTTGAGTTAGTAAATCTTTAAGAGTGCTTCAACACTTAACAACTTAAACCAACTGGTTTGGGATTGTTGATTGAAAGCTTATGCTAAAGAGCTGCCTTAAGACAAGATTTTTAGCTCAATTGAAACAAAGGAAATTTGAAAAAAAGAGGGGAGAAAAGAGAAGCAGAGAAAATAATAATTTAAGGATTATGTGCTAAGGTATAGAAAAAGAGTCTAGTGAAATTAACCAACCTAGTATTCAAGCAAGCATTTTAACTATAGAAATTGGATTAGCCTTGATCAGTTGCACTAAACAAATGACTGCACAAACAAGGATGACACACTCCATGAAAGAAATTTTTCTCTATTAAGACATTAAATTCTTGCATCTTAAATTCTTTTGTCGAATTCTTTTATCTCTTGCTTGAGGACAAGCAACATTTTAAGTTTGGTGTTGTAATGCATTCGCATATTTGCTATATTAGTTAGTTAGTTTAGTTAGTTTTAGCTTAGTTTCATTCATTATCTTTGAAATAAACAAGCATTTTGATGGGTTATATCTCCATACATTCATATACCAAGAACTAGCTGAAATTTGGCATAATTCATGCAAATTCATGAAGTTTACAAATGAATGAGTATGAATGAATCTCTTGAAATTGATTGCATAGAATGGCAATACTTTGAGACAATTTCTTGGGTTAATGATAGGTAATGAAGCAAGAAGGCAATGGAGCAAGAAAGATTGGGGACATAGCAAGCTTGGCAAGGAGAAAGAGACTTGGGCATTGCTAACGTACATTATCACTTGAGTGTTTGGAAATAACGCCAAGTAGCCCTGGAAGGTGAATTTGAAGCCTCAAGCAAGTTGCCAACTTGAATTTACAATGGCGTATTTGAGGGGAACGCCAACAATCCAACGCTAGGCCAAGGAGAGCTCGAGCACATTGTCCACCTTTGGTAACAAGGGTGTGTTCCTTAGCAACGCCCACAACAACGCTAAGCTAAGGAGAGCTCGAGCACGTTGTCCACCTTTGGTAACAAGGGCGTGTTCCTTAGCAACACCCACAACAACGCAGCAAGCAACCTTGGAGGCAACCTCTAGACTCGAGCACGTTGTCCACCTTTGGTAACAAGAGCGTGTTTGAAGGCAACGCCAGCAACAACGCCAGGAGAAAGATTTTGGGCCAACCAAGAGCTCGAGCACGTTATCCACCATTGGTAACAAGGGCGTGTTCCTTAGCAACGCCCACAACAACGCAGGCAATCAAGATTTTGGGCCAAGGGAGAGCTCGAGGACGTTGTTGCCTTGAGGATGAACTGGCGTGTGCATCAACAACACCAGAAACAATGCTCAACAATACAAGGCAGCCCTGGAGACCCTGGAAAGTGATATTGGGCATTGCCAACTTGGAAGAACGGGTGCGTGTTCACCAACAACTCCAGCAAAGTTAGCAGCTTGACCTTACCCTCTTCAATGGAGCATAACTTGAGCTAGGAAGATCCAATTGAGATGATCCTAAGTGCATTGGAAAGAAGACATTCTGAGATTTACAATGATATATAATAGTCTATATTAAAGCAAAGGACTGAAGCTCAAAGTTTAGGCAACATCAAGCATGAAAAGTGAAGAGCCCCAACCATGGAAGCCTGACCTTGCCTCCTTCAAGGATGCATAACTTAAGCTACAAAGCTCAAAAGGAGGTAATTCCAGTGGCATTGGAAAGTAGACATCAAGAGCTTTCCAACCATATATCATAGTATGGGGTTGGCATTCATTTAAAGCTTCAAAAGCTGGCTTCATTTAGAGCTTCAGAATCTAAGCACGTTGGCAACGCTGGAAACAAGGGCGTGTTCACCAAAAACGGCTGTGATTTTGGCAAGTAGACCTTACCCTCTTCAATGGAGCATAACTTGAGCTACAGAAATTCAATTGAGGTGCTTTTAGTTGCGTTGGAAAGCTGATATTCATAGCTTTCCAACCATGTATAATAGTCTATATTAAAGCAGAAGATTGAAGCTCAAACCATAGGCAACTTTAAGCATCAAAAGTTGAGTCTAAGAAGGAAGAATGAGCCAAGTGTTTGGCAACTACTTGGGCAACAACGCCCAAGCACGAAGCCCCCAGCCCAGGAAATGCATTGGCACGTTGCCAACGTGCTCTGAACTGGCGTGTTTGCCAGTAACGCCCACTGGGCCAGAATTGAGGTGAATGAGCTCTGCTTTTCTCTGCTCTCTTCAAAGGCCAACAATTCCTCTAATGAGCCAGCCAAATCAACAAGGACAAAGCCCAAATTGCTAACCCAATTGATGAATCTCTAAATAGATCTTAGGACTAGTATAAATAGAGAAGGAGTTTGTACTTTAAAAGGACTTTTTTTTTACACTTAGATATTTTTACGATTACACTAGCAATTTTATTTTTATTGCATCTCACCCGTCTTCTATTTTATTTTTCTTGCAACTTTGAATTTCAGTTTTAAAGGAATATTTTTTCTTCTTCTTGATACTTCACTACTCTCAATTTAATGTCTATTTTTGCATTTGTTGTGGAATTTAGAGCTATGATTCACTAACCCCATTTTCATTAGGGGTAGGAGCTCTGTGTATTTGAATGAGTTGATAACTCTTCTCTTCCTTCTCAATTCAAGTGGTTCATCTAAGAGGAAACTCTTGCTCTTCAAAGATTCAATCACCATCGAGAGAGGGGTTGAATCTATATGAATTGTGTGATGAACTTGAGAAAGGAGTCACCTAATTCAGTTTAGAGTTCATCCTTTCATAATTTCCTTGATTAATACACTTTGGGTTGGTATGTGAGATGTAACCACCCTTGGTTGAGATTCTGGGAATTGTGTGGCTTGAAGGATTAGTTAATGAGCTTCATCTCTTCTCGTGAACAATTAGATCACGAGAGTGGCAATTGATTGTGTTGATGAGAAATTGAGTTACCAAGAGATTGGAATTATTCACAATCCGCCATGGATCTATACCCATGATTGAGAAGGGATTGAGTAACATCAATTCATGAGAATTCACATCTCTGATTCCTAATGATCTTTCCATCATTAATTCTCATTTCTTTTGCTCTTTAATCATTTCGAATACCCACTACCCAATTCCCTTCTACATTCTTGCAATTTATCATTCTGCTATTTACATTCTGCTCTAAATTTATTCGCAATTAAATTTCTGCACTTTATATTCCCGCACTCTACTTCCTTGTAATTTATCTTAAATGTCATTCAAGTTTCTTGCAATCTAAGTTTCCGTCATTTACTTTTAGTCATTTAATTTTCCTTCATGACTTTAGCTCTTTAAATTTCCTGTCATTTAATTCTTTGCAATTTCTTTCAAGTGTTCAAATCTCATGAATCAAAACAATGTCTGCTTAATTAGAATACCATTTAACTAAAGTTGCTTAATCCACCAATCTCCGTAGGATCGACCTCACTCCGGTGAGTTTTACTACTTGATACGATCTGGTATACTTGCCGGTTATACGTGAATTCTAATTTTCACGTATCAGCCGGCACGTTTAAACTACTCACCTCTTCTGGTTGAATTCTCGCAGGGACGGGAATCCGTGATGGAGTCTGTGCCCCCAAGGCGCGTGGCCTTCGCTCGTTATCAAAAACGTCCCCTCGATTCCCGCTCTGAGCATTTAATGCTCATTATGGCCGATTTGAAACCTGGGTAAAAAACCCATTTTGTCCCTGACTTTTGCGCTTTCCTGTGTTAGTTATTCTCTTGTATTCTCTCTTTAGTTCCTTATTCCTCCATACTACCTTCGATCGCTGCCTAAACCATCATTTCTCCTTCCTCTCAATTTTGATTACTGCAATTTTTGCTGCACTCTTCTTGGAATTCGTCCTTCTTTTCTCCATAATTTCCTAGTAAGCATTTGTTGCTTGTACCTTTATGAATGGCTATGGCTCTGGTTTTGCTTTTGCCATGATTGCGTTCTTTTCTCCTGTTTCTTGCATGCGTTTACTGCATCGTTGTTAGGTAGTTTACAGGGGGTTACCATTGGATTTGGCCTTTAATTAGTCCGATATTAGTGTATAGTAGGTTAGTGTACAGTAGGTAGTTTCTTGTTCCCCGGTATATCGACCTCCCGAGCTTAACTTTAAGTAGTACCCCACTGTAGGTATGGCACAGCGACTTATCCCGAGGGTTCCCATAGATTGCTATATCTGGGTTACTAATGCGAGCAAATTCATCGGTAAAGAATTCCTTCTCGGTAAAGGAGAAATGACCTCGCTGCAAGTATAGTTCTCAACCAACAAGTTATGCTCGATCAAAGTTTAAAATTTCTAATCTAAACCAAGAGTAATGAAACCTCGGGTCATTCTTCCTTGGAATGCAAATGAAATGTTACGCTTTCAGTTGTTAAGAGAACAAAAGGGGTTTTGTAATCAAAGAATAAAATATTAAAAGAACTAAGCAATAATAGAACTAGGAAATGACCAAAATTAGAATTAATGCAAGTAAGAAGAAGACAAGATCAAAACTTAGTGAAAATGCTATAAATACAATAAAGAGCCTGGACTTGGGAACGAGGATCCAAGGAATCCTATCATCTCCATAACCACAACTATGGTAATTATGATGAGTCAATCTCGCCTAGTCAACCCCAACCATCAAGGAGTAAGTCAAGCAAGCATAATTGCCTTAATCCATAAGTCCTAACCAACTTACCAAATAGTTGATAAAAAGCTAGCGTCAATGGAAACAAAAGTCAACTAACTACCCAAGAATTACAACTAAATGTCGGACATTATGAATCTAGTATCCTAGGAACTCAAACCACAAGCCAAGGTGGGAAAATCTACTCAAAACTTAAGGTTGGCATTTTTACAAACACCTTGTGTGCATAAAAGTAAAACATGGAAAATTGTGAAGTAAAATGGAAAACTATAACCAACTATCAACAAAACCAAACATAAACAAGCAATAAAACATGAAAGAAGCATGAAACATAAAATTCATTGATCAAAACTTCAAGAAACACAAAATTGCAAATATGAACAAGTAACTTGAACCAAAAGGAAATGAAAGTAAAAGTGCTTTAATTAAAGAGGAAATTGAGAGTACATACAATTGAAGAAGCAAAATTCAAAGTCAAACTTGCCATAAAATGCTACAATTGAAATTGCATAAACCCTAAGAGAGCAATGCTACACTACTCCTACTCTTACTCCTATGGAAGCTTCCTAATACTAAGAAAAACTAAACTAAAACCTAATGTAAGCTAATGTGTCCCCCATTCATAAGTGATGAATTCTCCTTCATACAGCACTCTAAAACAGCATTCCAGCCTTCCAAAATAGGCCAAAAGGCCTCCAAATTTGCGCAGCACATGTCTCATTAATGAAATCACGTGCAGGGACCTGTGCGAACGCACAGACGCGTGCATCTGCACACTCGGCTGAAAATTGACCTGTGCGTACGCACAGGTGCTTGTGTGCACGCACAGATGGAAATTCTCGCTTGTGCGTGCGCACGCGGGGCTGTGCACACGCACACTTCGCTGTGTGTGCTTTTCCTTGTTTTCTTCATGTTTTCTCCCTTGTACATGCTTTCTCCCACTTTTAGCCATCCATTCTTGCCTCTAAGGCCTGAAATCACTCACAAACCATATCACGGCATCGAATGACATAAAAGTGGAATTAAAAATCACTAATCTAAGCATTAAAACACATGTTTTCACATTTATAATCAAATTAGGGATCAAACACAAAAGTATGCTATTTTGGTGCTTAACTGTGAGCTCATGTGCTAGAATCCATCCAAATTGAGTCAAAATATACCATCAAATATGGACTCATCAGTTACCTCCGATGTTAAAGATACAACTTTTAAGATAACCGTTGCGGAGCTGCAGGAGTTCCGGAACTTCGATCTACTTTGTGGGGGTGGTCCTGAAGAGGAGCATTACAACACGTTTATTCCTGGGGATCAGGAACGCATCTGCCACATTAACATGAACACTCCCCAGGTTGTTGACTGAATGTGGGTATACAAACCCATGTTCACTAACTTGGGCGTTCGGCTTCCCTTCTCCCCCTTTGTTGTTTCCCTCTTGAACCGATGTGACGTGACACCATCCCAGTTACATCCAAACAGTTGGGCCTCCATTCGCTGCTTCAAGATGGTATGTGATTACTTGGAGCTGCCGATATCGGTGGAAGTCTTCCTATATTTCTTCCTATTGACCAATCCTTCCAAAGAAGGGAAATATAAAAAGGGATACATGTCGTTTTGAGCTGTGCAGGGTCAACGGATCTTCGGGTTATTCGAAGATTCCTTTCACGGCTTCAAAAAAAAGTATTTGAAGGTATGGGCCGCTGAGGGTTGTCATCCCTTCTGGCTAACCCTGGAGGGGGAACGGTGTATCCCGACCTACTGGAGTTTTAGTGCTGGGTCAAATTGGTTAACAAAGAGTACTTACAAGGGTTTGAGCCAGCAAAACCGAGATATCACCGACATCTTGTTGGCTATTTTTGGCAAGAATAACCTCAACCGCCCATCTACTGATGGGTGATTGTGAAATGGGTAGAAGTTATGTGGGTGAGTCATCGGGTTGTCCACCAAGTTTTTAATATTTTTGGGCTTGTGTATTTGCTTGGTATAACGTAGTGTTTTCCTTTATTGTTTCAGTGTCCATGGCTGCTAAGAAGGTCGGACTTAGTAACTTGATGGCCCAGTTCCTTCCAGGGAACAGCAACGACAGCTTCGAAACCCACTCGGCCGAGGCTCCACCTTCCCCCACTCCCGAGGTTCAATTGGGTCCTCCTCCTCAGGAAACCACCGGTACCAGCGCAGGTGCGATTCCCAGCACCGGTGTGATCCTCCCTTGCGAGGAGGTACCCAAGGACGAAGTGGATCCCGACCTAACCATTGTTGAGAACCCTAAAAAGAGGATGACGACGTCTAGCCCAGAGGGAGCGCTCACCGTAATGGAGAAGAATTTCGATGATTGGGGGTTTATTGACTCCTAGCTTTTCCTAGGTACCGACGACTTCTTCCATGGCAGGGATTTGCCCTCTCAGGCTAGATGGGTTTACCGCTGCATGCTCTTCACTGTGACCATCGCGAGGAAGGCAAAACCCGTTCTAGCCCAGGCTGGGATGCTAGATGGCAAGTACGCTCGTCTCTATGGGAGATCGGCAGACTGAAAGCTGAAATGAAGACTACCAAGGTCAAGTTGGTGGACACAGAAGAGAAGCTGAAGGTTTTTGACGGTACAGTGGCCCGCCTTGCCAACCGGGAGTTGACCCTAGAGAGCCAGCTTGGCGCCACATTAGGTCGAGCGGCTACGGCGGAGGCCAATGTTGCTGACTTAGAGAAAAAGCTGGCCAAGGCAGTCGCATCAGCAGGTACTGACAAGCCTGAAGTTGCAGGCTTGAAAGGGGAGGTTGCCAGCTTGAAGAAGAAGAATAAGAGACTGTTAAGAATGCTCGTGAGGTGATTTTGGGCACCGAGGTGGCGATCAAGATGCAGGTCAGGCCGCTGTCTCCCGACTTTGACACCTCTGCTATTGGGGCTTTCAAGACTATCCAAGACGGCAAGATAGTCAATATTTCAAAGAAGTAACTTGTAATTTATTGTATATTTTTGTTGACTGGGCTGCCGAGGCGCCTTCTTTTGTGAGTCATTCGTCGTTTGACTTTGAACTGTTTATTTTGTCGTGAACGAATACTTAATAGGCCGATGTGGTGCCTTTGAAAAATATTTATTGCTTGGTCGCTCGGTCGGTCAGGCCAAAAATTGTGGATTATTTTGTATCTGTTAGTTGGATTTGATCAGGTCTCCGGGGTGATCAATCCTAGGAAACCACCAAGGCAAAAAGCTGTATACGGAACAACTTGAAGCATAACTTGTTAACAATTGCGAAATAGTGTAGTGACATATAAATGTTCACGGAATTCATGAGAACATAATATCTAGAAAAACAAAGAATAAACAACGTATGCAAATATCATAAAATAAAGGTAAGTAGGACAAGGGAAAAATCCAACAAGCCACGGCGTCACCTCCTAGGAGTAGAACCTTCTCAAATTTGCTGCATTCCAGGTTCTCGGTATCTCGCACCCGATGAGCCGTTCCAGCTTATAAGCTCCCTTACCAAGGGCTTCCCTTACCCTATATGCACCTTCTTAATTTGCTGCCAGCTTGCCTTCCCCAGCTGTTGGCAATCCGATGTTGTTGCGCCGCAGCACCAAGTCACCTTGTTCAAAACTTCTGTTCCGCACCCTGCCGTTGTACCTCAGAGCTATTATCTGCTTCAAAGCAACTTCTGACAAGTGGGCTTCTTCTCTTGTCTCATCAATCAAGTCTTTCTCCATTGCTTCCACGACACCACCGAGGAGTAATCTTGGAATGGGTGACGAATGGATTTTGACGGTTTAGAATTTCACAAATGAAATCTCGTTGAAGTATAGTTTCTAAACCAACAATAATCCTTTCATGCAAAAATTTGTTTGTCACAAGTACAAACCCCTAAAATCTATAAACCGAAGTATTTAAACCTCGGGTCGTCTCTCAAAGGACTTGCAGGGTAGTGTTCTTGTTATTGGTTATGGACTTGTTTATTTTGGGGTTTTGGATGAGGAATGTGAATAGTAAATGGTAGGAAAACTTTATTCACAAAATGGTCTTGGCAAGGTTTGGTTGTCAAGGGTCTTCATCATTATCACTAGCCACAAGTATGGTAGTTGCAAGGATTAATCCCACTTAGTCATCCTTAAATCGATTAACAAAGGAAAGTCAAGTGAGTTATATCAATCCTAGTCCATAAGTCCTAGCTTTCCACTAATTGGATTAATGAAGGCTAGAGTTAATGGCTATCAACTATCAATCAATCGGACACTAGTGACTCAAGAAATCCTAAGTTACCTCCTCAAGCCAAGAACATAAAATTCTAGTCTAAAATTCTTCCAAGCATTTAATCAAACACTTGGAAGGCACAAAAGAAAAACATAGTAAATCAACAACAAGAATTAAATCTAACAACAATTATTGAAAGGAATTAACAACAACAATCAAGGAAATCACAATTATCATGAATTACCTCAAATTGCATTATTGAAAGAAAATAAAGAGGACAAGAGTATCTCAATTACAAAACCTAGAAACAAAATAAGAGAAATTACAACAAGAGAATAGGGATAGAGAGAAGAACCAAAGTGTAGCAATCATCAATTGAAGGTAGAAGTAGAAGGAGACTTGAATTAAACCTAGAACTATGAGATCCTAATCAAACCCTAATTCCTAATCCTAATTCTAGAGAGAAGAGAGAGCTTCTCTCTCTAACTCTAACTACTTCTAAAACTAAACTATGACTAATGATTAAAGTATGTAAAGTATGTTGATTCCCCTTCAATCCTTGGCTTAAATAGCATTAGAAATGAGTTGGATTGGGCCCACAAGGCTTCTAAAATCGCTGGCCACGTTTTGCGTCCTAAAAAGCATGTTTTCACATTCAAGCACAATTAAAGGAGAATATACAAAACCATGCTATTTCTTGAATAAATATGGGTAAAAGGTGATAAAATCCCCAAAAATCAATACAAGATAAACCCTACAAATGGGGTTTGTCAATGGGCTCCCCAATCTCCACAGGAATTACCACGTCAACTCCATAGGTGAGCCGAAAAGGTGTTTCTCCTATAGAGGATTGTGGTGTCGTCCTGTAGGACCACAAGAACAAGGCAAGCTCGTCTTCCCAAGAACCCTTCTTCTGATCTAGTCACTTTTTCAAGCCTTTGGGGATGATTTTGTTTGTGGCTTCTACCTGACCGTTGCTCTGCGGGTGCTCGACCGAGGAGAACCTTTGTTTAACTCCTAGCCCTGAAAGGAACTCGCCAAACTTCTTGTCCGCGAACTGCGTCCCATTGTCCGAGACCACAACTTCCAAGATTCCCAACCTGGAAACCACTTGCTTTCACATGAACTTTCAGCAATTTGCCGACAATATACTAGCCAATCTTTCTGCCTCAACCCATTTGGTGTAGTAATCGATGGCTACAATTAAATACTTAACTTAGTTGGGACCGACTGGGAACAGACCTAGGAGGTCAATTCCCCACTGCTGGGGACTTGTGGAAGTTAGCATTCGGCTGGCATTTTCTGCATCTTTTTACGAATTCTTGTGCATCCGACATCATTGAGGACCAATAATATCCAGCTCTAACAAGCTTCCTGGCCAGTGCTTTCCCCTCAATATGGTGGCCGCAGCACCCTTCATGAACTTCGCTCAAGACGTAGTCCGCCTGGTCGAGGCGTAGGAACTTCTGCAAAGGCTGATTGAGCCCTCGCTTATACAGCTGGCCGCATATTACTACATACTTGGCCGCCTCCCTTTTTATCGTCGTTGCTCCCTTCTCGTTCCTGGGGAGTTGGCCGCCTTCCAAGAAATGGAGAATTGGGGTCTATCCATGAGAGGGGGGGTTCATTTCTTGTGTCACACACAGCACACAGGATTACCGATGGCTCCTTTACTAATCCCTGAATCAAAGATCGGTTCCCCGCACCTGGCTTCGTACTCGCTAATTTTGACAAGAGGTCGGCGCTGCCATTCCTCTCCCTTGGCACATGCCGAATCGTGACTTCTTCAAAATCTTTACACAACATTTTCACCATTTTCAGGTACTTCTGGAGTAGGGAGTCTCTAGCTTGGTAGGTCACGTTGACTTGGAAGTCACAATTTGAGAATCGCTATTGACCTCAATTCGCGAAGCCTCGACCTCTTTGGCTAGAAGCAGGCCTCCTATCAAGGCTTCGTACTCCGCCTGGTTGTTAGACACAGGAAAGTCAAACTTGATTGATTGCTCGTAAATCATCTTAGACGAGCTTTCAAGGATTACTCCAGCCCCTCTGAACGCTTGATTGGAGGCCACGCCAACGTGGAGCTTCCACCGTGTGATTGGGTTCCCGGGGGAATCACCAATTACCTCAACCATTAAATCTACCATTGCCTGGGACTTGATCGCGTGCCTGGGTTCATACTGTAAGTCGTATTGAGACAGCTCAATCACCCATGTCATCATGCGACCTGCTAGGTCGGGCTTTTGTAAAACCTGACGAATGGCTTGGTCGGTTCTCACTGTGATCGGGTGCCCTTGGAAGTATTGTCTCAGCCTCTGGGACGAGATTAGCAGAGTATAAGCCAGCTTCTCCAGCTTGGTGTATCTTAGCTCTGCTCCTTGGAGGACCTTGCTGACGAAGTAGATCAGCTGTTGAATCTTGTCTTCTTCCCGGATGAGGACAGCCGCCATAGCTTGGTCCGTTACCGCTAAATACAGAAACAAAACCTCACCTTCTTTTGGCTTGCCGAGGACAGGGGATGTCACAATCTGAAAAGGTTCACCCAGTTAAAGTTTTTGTGGCCTTATTGTATCCGGTGGTAATACTGAAAAACAACGTGCTTAGGGTCACGGCCAAGACTCTGAAAGCCGTGTTCAAGAATAAAAAATAACTGAACTAGGAGAGTCAATAATATCATCTGGATTCTAGGTTCCTAAATATACCAATCATTCTGAGTTTCAATGGATAGTGAGATGCCAAAACTATTCAGAAGCAAAAAGCTACTAAGTTCCACTAATCTAATTGTAACTAAGCTTCATTTGAAACATAGAGATTTATTGTATCTTAATTTTATTTTCTATCCTACTGTGTTTTTAGTTGCTTGGGGACAAGCAACGGTTTAAGTTTGGTGTTGTGATGAGCGGATATTTTATATGCTTTTTAGCATCATTTTCATATAGTTTTTAGTATGTTTTATTTAGTTTTTATTAAGTTTTTATAGGGTTTAGAGCTAAATTCACATTTTTGGATTCTACTATGAGTTTTTGTGTTTTTTTACAATTTCAAGTATTTTCTGGCTGAAATTGAGGAGCTGGAGCAGAAGTCTGATTCAGAGACAGAGAAAGCACTG
>NC_029788.2:30904947-30933624 GCF_000816755.2 Arachis ipaensis
AAGAGCTTTTCTGGAGCTACAGAAGTCCAAATGGCGCGCTCTCAATGGCTATGAAAATTTGACTTCCAGAGCTTTCCAGCAATATATAATATTTCATACTGTACTTCGGATTAGAAGGCCCAAAACTGGCGTTTAACGCCAGCTTCTTGCCCCCTTCCAGGTGTCCAGCACCCACAGAGCAGAGATCAGCTTCTAAACACCCAAAGAGGACCTGCTAGCTGGCGTTCCATGCCCTCAGAGACCTCATAGCACGTAGGTCTCATCAAAACTTAGCCCAAACACTCACCAAGTAGGCCCCAGAAGTAGATTTTAGCACTAAATAAACTGTTTTATCCCTACTAGTCATCTGTTTAGTATTTAAAGTGTATTTTGCATAATCATTAGGGACATCACACATATCATACACCATATTCATGTTTATCTTTGTATTTTACTTCAGTATGAGTTTCTAAACCTCCTAGGTTGAGGGGAGGAGCCTTGCTGAGTCCTATGAATTAATAAAAGTATTACTATTTTTTCTTCGATCCGTGTTTGATTAATTCTAAGATGTATATCCGATCTTCATCATGGTGAATAGGATGATCTGACAAATTAGCTCTGTTCATCACATTAAGATGAACGTGCCTGACGAACACCCGCGTCTACTTGGGTTCAGAATGCGTCTTTCATCGGACATGGACGAACCAACAGCTATGTTTCTACATCTCTCAGACGGCTAATCTACGATTTTGTTGGGGACTTTTTGAGACATCAGTTCAGCCAATTTTAGGGGAGATTAAGGTCTCTGTGGTAGAGGCTAGAACCCAAGGTACAGCATTCTCTGATCCGGAAGATCTGACCTTGTCTGTGGTGTTTTGAGTAGGATAATTAAGGAGAATGAACTGTACGAGCTTCACCCTCAATCAGAATGGATCCGCACTAAACCTGGTGTTCAGATCTGGAGTAGTATTGGCAGCTGCTCAAACAGTGCCAATCACATACAGCCTGCCATTGAATAAATCACTCACAAGCAAGGAGAGCAGTAATACCAGAGTTAATTCAGAAAGACTGATAAACCATTATTTTATGATTTATCTTGTGTTTAATTGTGTGGTTTTATCAAGTCTTCACCCACTTATTCATATGATTAGCATGATATTACAAGTCCTTCCCAAAATTGTTCCATGGTTGAAAACTTGCTTCCTAAAGATCTTTTAATTGTATATTTTTATTCTCCTTTATACCATTCGATGCCGTGATCTGTATGTTAAGTGTTTCAGGCTTCATAGGGCAGGAATGGCTTAGAGAATGGAGAGGAAGCTGACAAAAAATGGAAGAAACACAAGAAATTGAGGAGATGACCAGCGCGAAATGGAGGAATCGCAGTGACACGCTCGCGTACCTGACGCGAACGCGTGGATTGGAAGCCGCACGAGTGACGCGAATGCATGGATGACGCGCACGCGTGGCGAGAAAAAACGCTGGATGACGCGATCTCGTGACGTGCACGATCTCCAAAATTTGCAAAAATTGCTAGCGTGGATTCTAGGCCGCATTTCAACCCAGTTTTCGGCCCAGAAACGCAGATTAGAGCCAGGGAATATGCAAAGACCAAGGGGGACATTCATTTGACATAACTTTTAGTTTTTAGATCTGATTTTACTCCTCCTCTAGGTTTTTCTATCTACACATTCATAGTTCTTAGGATTTCGTTTTTATTGCTTTTTAAATTGGGATATAGAGAGGAGTTGTTACCTCCGCAAGACTTCATCTCTCTAGTTTGTTTTTTCTACTTTTTACTTACTCTTTCATATCCTTAATTTGTTCAGAGTTACCATTGGATTATTTTTAGAACTTATTAATACAAGAACTATTTTTATTTTTAACTGGTCTTTTTTATTATTGTTTATCATGTCTTCCTTTATTTCCCTTTCTTATTTTGTGAAGTTTACATTCATGATGAGCAAGTAGTTCTCTAACTTGATTGGGAGTTGATTGAAAGGAGAACCTTGAGTTAGAATGCTCAAGAGTAAAATTGTAATTGGGTTTATTGTTGGATGGCTCTCTAGTCACTGACACTAATCCTTCCCAAGGAAGAGGATTAGAACTTGTGAATAGAAATAGACTTCCAACTTACTTGACTTTCCTCTACCTAGTAAAGGATAACTAAGTAGAACAACCTTCAATTATCAATTGATCTTGGGAGAACTCCAACAAGGATAGAACTTCCGATTAATCTACTCCCGGTCAAGATTTTTATTTAAATTACATAAACTCTCTGGTTTAATTTCCTGTTTATCAAACTCAACCATTTTGGAAAACCTCTGATTAATAGAATAGCACACCTTTCTGTAACTCGTTGGGAGACGACCTGGGATTCATACTCCCAGTATTTTAATTCTAATTTTGTAACAACCCTTCTAAATTGATAAGCAGATTTTTGTCGGTTAAGAACTGTACTTGCAACGTATCTCTCATATTAATTTCTTAATCTGCCAATTTACGCCACGTCAATTTTTGGCGCCGTTGCCGGGGAGTTGCAAAAGAGTGCTAATTTGTTGATTGGAATTTATTTATTTGTATTTTATTTTATTTTGTTTTTGTTATCATGAGCTATATGTCTCTTCCATTGAATGACTCGTTCACTGCCTGATTCGAGCTTAGCCTCTTTTGACCCCGAAATTGAAAGAACTATTTCATGTATTAGGCGAGCTCAACATCGGCTAGCCTCTGAGGGTGGTGAAGTGATTAACGTCAATTCACCAGTCTCATCCGAGGGCGAATCTGAACCGCCATTTAAGGAAGAAACAACCTTCTCTACCACTGATTCAGTTGATTCACGTGCAGATAGCATGGCAGCACCTAGGAGAGTTACTATCCAAGAAGCTAGAGCCCCAGATTTCACACTGCAGCCGTATCAAGCGCATCACGCAGCGGTGGCTGTAGATTTTGAAATAAAGACTGCACTACTCAACTTGATGCCCAAGTTTCATGGCTTACCTGCTCAAGAGCCTATCAAGCACCTTAGGGATTTTCAGACAGCTTGTTCTACTGTTAAGCGTGATGGTGCTGATGAAACTTCTATTCTGTTAAAAGCCTTCCCATTCTCTCTTGAGGGAAAGGCAAGAGAGTGGTACTACACTCAACCTGGAGCAACTGTTTCTAACTGGGATACGCTTAGAAGAGAATTTTTGGAAAAATTCTTTCCAGCTGAAGTTACCGATAAACTAAGTAAAGATTTCCATGATTGTTCAGGACGAATTCGAGACTCTCTACGAAAACTGGGAGCGCTTCAACAATCTTCTGAAAGCATGTCCCCACCATATGATTGACAAGATAGTGTTGCTCGACTACTTCACACAGGGCATGAAGCCTCAAGATAAGACCACATTGGAAGGTGCTAGCAATGGGTCTATGAAAAAGTACAACACCACTGATGAGACATGGCAATTGATCAGCGACTTAGCTGAATCTACTCGGAATCACAGGCAGAAACAAAGCCGGTCAAAAGCTGTTGCAGAGGTATCCTCTAGCAAAGAGACTACTGCTCTAACTCAGAGTATATGTGAAATGACTAACTTACTGAAGCAGATGCAGTTGAGTCAACAACAAGCTCAGCAAGCTCAGCCCTCTCCACCACAGCAAAGCCAACAGTTGGTTCCACAAAGAGTATGCGAGATCTGTGCTGATTATAGTCATTATACTGATGAATGTCCGCAGCTCCAGCAGGAAGACAACACTGTGGCAGCCACTCATAACTTCTATGACTGCCCTAATCAAGGATACAATCAAGGTGGCAGCTACAACCATGGATGACAGGATAATTCCAACCAAGGTTGGAGAGATAATTCTAACCAGGGTTGGAGGGACAATCATAACAGAGGAGGCAGAGATAACAATAGAAATCAGAGGTGGAATAACAATAATAACATCAGATAGCAGAATCAGAATCAGGCCTAAGAGCACCTCATCTAAGGCAGCCTCAAGCATCTCAACAGACCCCTCAGATCACTTATCCCCCTTCATCTTCTAATGATGAGTTATTACACTCTATTGATCGGATACAGCAGGCCATGGAAAACAACCTTACATCAACTCTAAATGGTCTGAACTCTACCTTGCAAGCTCTTGTCTCACAGATTGGATCACTAAATAACTCCACCAACCAACCTTCGAGCTATAGTGGACTTCCTTCTCAACCCTTACCTAATCCCAAGGGTGGCATCAATACTATCACTCTGAGATCCGGAACCACATTACAGAAGAGGAACCAAGAGGAGCCAAGTCCACCAGAACACACCCCAGCTGAAAATGCAGTAGAAATGGAAGATGCTGAAGAGGAAGAGGACATACAGGATATAGTTGAAGAAGAGGAAACTCAACCACAGGGTGAAGCACCAAAGGATAATAAAACTGCTGATAACACCCGTCATGTCCCCTTTTCACAACTCACAAGGAAGCCCAGGAAGCAGATGGAACTCGATCCCAAAATGGTAAAAATATTCAAAAAGGTTGAGGTAATCGTTCCCCTTTTTTATGTTATTCAACAGGTACCTAAATATGCAAAGTTTCTAAAGGATTTATGTATACATAAGGATAAATTAATAAATTAGAAACCATTCCTTTAGGTAGTTCTATCTCTGATTTAATGGGAGGTATACCTGAAAAATGTAGTGATCCAGGTCCATGTATGGTTAACTGTACTATTGGAGGTGTGATATTTTCTGACTGTATGTGTGATTTAGGAGCGTGTGTTAGTATAATGCCTTTGTCTATATATAATGCTTTAAGGCTCCCTCCCTTAAAAAGGTCGGTAGCTCATTTTGTATTGGCAGATAAAAGCATTATTACAGTGATTGGAGTTGCTAAAGATGTATTACTGAGCATCAAGGAGCTCATGTTTCCCATTGATTTCTATATCCTGGAAATGCCCCTAATGACTCTGGGAGGCCATCATCAACCCTGCTTGGAAGACCATTCCTGAAGACTTCAAAGTTCAAGCTGGATGCATTTTCAGGAACTTATTCTTTCGAAATAGATGGCAAAATAGTGAAATTCAGTTTAAATGAAGCTATGAAGCACCCTCCGGAAGATCATTCTATCTCCCAGTGTGACATCATTGATGAAACCGTAGCTGAAGTTCACCAGGAAGAATTAGAAGAGAAGTAAATAGGGCAAGGTCCAAGTGTGGGGACATTTTCAAAGGACAATAAGAGCACTTTACCATTATCACCAGCTCCGGATAATCCAGACCTGGCCATGAGCAGAAATTAGAATTAAAACCCTTTCCTCCACACCTCAAGTATTCTTACCTTGAGGACAAGCAGAAGTTTCCAGTTATCATTGCGAGGGAGCTCACTTCCCAACAAGAAGAACAGCTACTCAGTGTACTGAGAAAACATAAGAAAGCGATTGGATGGAGCTTGGCGAATATAGTAGGTATCAATCCTCAAGTTTGTGAGCACAGAATATTCTTAGAAAAGGGAGCAAAACCTATCCGTCAACTTCAAAGGAGATTGAATCCCACCATCTTAGAAGTTATCAAGAAGGAAGTGACCAGGCTACTTGAAGCAGATATCATTTATCCCATCTCAGATAGCGAATGGGTCAGCCCAGTACAAGTGGTGCCCAAGAAGTCTGGAGTCACAACAGTAAGAAATGAGCAAGGAGAGCTTCTGACAACTAGAGTGTAGAATTCATGGAGAGTTTGCATTGACTATAGGCATCTCAACCAAGCCACTCGCAAGGATCATTATCCCTTGCCATTCATTGATCAGATGCTTGATCGCCTGTCAGGTAAATCCCATTACTAATTTTTAGATGGTTATACAGGCTACTTTCAAATTCATATAGCCCTTGAAGATCAGGAAAAGACTACATTTACATGTCCTTTTGGAACTTATGCTTATAAGAGAATGCCCTTTGGTTTATGCAATGCACCAGCTACTTTCCAAAGGTGGATGATGAGTCTTTTCTCTGACCTTATTGAGACTTGTATGGAAGTCTTTATGGATGACTTTAGTGTATATGGTGATTCATTTAGCCTTTGCTTGGATAGTTTATCTAGAGTATTGGATAGGTGTGTTAGTTCAAACCTTGTTTTTAATTTTGAAAAGTGTCATTTTATGGTGAAACAAGGAATTGTTCTAGGACATGTTGTTTCTAATACTGGTATCTCTATAGACCCAACAAAGATGGATGTTATTTCTAGTTTACCTTACCCCTTTTCCGTGAGGGAAGTCTGTTCATTCCTTGGCCATGCAGGTTTTTATAGGAGATTCATTAAGGACTTCAGTAAGGTAGCATTACCTTTATCCAAATTGCTGCAGAAAGATATCGAGTTCGAGTTCAGTGAAGATTATGAGCAAGCTTTTGATAAGCTGAAGACCGTCCTGACTCAAGCTCCAATTGTGAGAGGACCAGACTGGAGCCAACCATTTGAAATCATGTCCGATGCTTCCAATCATGCAGTAGGAGCAGCGCTGGCTCAGCGCGAAGGTAAGGACCCTTTCGTCATTGCTTATGCGTCTAAAACTTTAGACGCTGCTCAGTCTAATTACACTACTACTGAAAAAGAGCTATTAGCTATTGTGTTCACTCTGGATAAATTCCAAGCCTATTTACTTGGTACTAAAGTAGTAGTGTGCTCAGACCACGAAGCTCTAAAGTATTTATTAGCTAAAAAGGAGTCCAAACCAAGGCTTATACGTTGGATACTGCTACTACAAGAATTTGATTTAGAAATTAAGGATAGGAGTGGTAACCAGAATCTACTGGCAGACCACTTGAGTCGCCTTGAGCACATTAAGGATGCCTCCACTCCTATAAATGATAATTTCCCATTCGACAACTTACAAGCAGTATCTGAAGTAGTCCCTTGGTATGTGCCTGTAGCTAATTATCTAGTCAGCCGCACTTTTCCTCCAGACTTTACTAAGCATCAAAGAGACAAGCTGAAAAGTGAGTCCAAATGTTATATATGGGATGACCCATATTTATGGAGGTGTGGTGCTGACCAGGTGATTAGACGATGTGTGCCTCAATCAGAATTCCAGTCCATTTTAGAGGCCTGCCACTCATCTGAGAGTGGAGGACATTTTGGTCCTCAAAGAACAGCTAGAAAAATTTTAGACTGTGGATTCTGGTGGCCTACTCTTTTTAAAGACGCTGCTAAATTTTGTAAATCTTGTTTCCCATGCTAAAGGTTTGGTAATATATCCAAAAGGGATGAGATGCCTCAACAGATTATGCTTTTCTGTGAAATTTTTGATGTTTGGGCCATTGACTTCATGGGTCCATTTCCAAATTCTAATGGTTACTTCTATATATTGTTAGCCGTGGATTACGTTTCTAAATGGGTGGAAGCCATTCCTACCCGCACTGATAATGCTAACACTGTTGTTTCTTTTGTTAGAAACCATATCATCTGTCGCTTTGGATCACCACGAGCAATCGTGAGCGATCAAGGCACCCATTTTTGTAACAGAAGACTAACAGGATTACTGAAGAAGCATGGGATAATTCATAAAGTGGCAACAGCCTACCATCCCCAGACTAATGGGCAAGCCGAGGTATCTAACAGAGAGATAAAGCGTATATTATAGAAGATAGTCAAACCTCATAGAAGAGACTAGAGCACCAGACTACAAGATGCACTCTGGGCATACAGAACGGCATACAAGACACCCATTGGGATGAGTCCCTTCCGCTTAGTTTATGGAAAAGCCTATCACCTCATAGTTGAGGTAGAGCACAAAGCCTTTTGGGCAGTGAAGGAGTGCAACATGGGATTTGAGAAGGCCGGAGCTGAAAGGAAGTTGCAACTGCAGGAATTAGAAAGCCTTCTCCTAGAAGCTTATGAAAACTCCAGGCTTTACAAGGAAAAAATGAAGGCTGTGCATGATAAGCACATCAAGAGGAGAGAGTTCCAACCGGGGGACTTAGTCCTCCTTTACAACTCCAGATTGAGGCTCATGCTAGGCAAGTTGAGATCAAGATGGGACGGCCCGTATAGAGTAGAGAAGGCTGAGCCATACAGATTTTTTCACCTGAGTCATCCTTCAAGCTCTGAATTCATCAAAGTCAATGGACATCGCTTAAGGCTTTATCATGGTGAAAAGATAAAGAATAAGAAGGAGCTAGAGATCTTCCTCTTGGAAGATCCACCCACAGCAGAAGACTGAGCTAGTGGAACGTCCAACTTAAGGACATTAAAGCAAAGTTCTGGGTGGAAGACAACCCACCATGGTATGATCGTTCCTTTCTCTCTTCTTAGTTTTCTTTTTCAATAACTCTTCTCCGTACTAGTGCATATAGTTTGCACTTGCATATTGCAAAAAAAAAAAAGAGAAGAGAGGAGGAAAGAGGCATGCGATGCAACAGCGTCACCGACGCGTCCGCGTCGTATGGGCCCTAGGAAGAAAAGAAAATTTTACAGAGAGTCACGCGAAAGCCCGGCTGGAGGCGTGCCTTTGGCACAACTTGATCCATGCGACCGCGTCCCCGACGCGTCTACGTCATGTGGGAAAAATGTCTCCCACGCGTCCGCGTCAAGCACGCACATGCGTGCCCTGAAAATCGACGTAAGAAAGATTGTATGGCAGAATGTTACGCTGGACCGGGGCTGGAATGGTGCTAGACGCACAAGCCCTACCACGCGAACACGTGCCCCACGCCTCCGTGTCGTTTTCCAATCCTGGCCATTCACGCGATCGCGTCCACCACGCGAACGCGTCACCCTAAAATTGGGCAACAATAAGTTTCGAACAGAGAGTTGTGCGAGCGCGAGGCTGCCCTTGTGCCACTAGCATAGATCATGTCACGCGTCCGTGTGACCGACGCGTCTGCGTCGGTTCATATAAGTGCCATTCGCGCGAACGCATAACCCACGCGTCCGCGTCGCTTGCGCCGCACAACTTATCCAAATCTGCCAAAATATCTTATCTTTTTCTTCCCCAAATCCTATTTTTTTCTTTTCCCTTCTTATTCCCCCCCCCTTTTTTCTTCCTTCTTCCTTCCTTCTCACTTTCTACTTTCTCTCTCTCACCACCATTATCAAGGTTTTTCTTTTCTTCTTCCCTCCTTCCTTTTCTATCCTTCCTCTTATTTTATGTTCTCTTCTTCCTTTTTCTTTCTACTTTCACTATCCATGTTTTTCTTTTTTTTTCTTTTCTTCTTTCTTTTTCTTTTTATTGGTGTTGAAAATTTATTTGAGTCATTACTTCTTATATTTTGCTTGTGGATTGTTAAGGAATTGTTTGACAATTATATATTCATTTTATAGGGTTGCTTGCATGTTCAATTTAATACTTTCAATAGCTTATTTACCATGCATGCTATGTGTTTGTGAAAACGCCCGTATGGCATTGTGCACTATTTTTAGATTTTTTTTAATCTACTACTCTAAATGCTTGCTTTTCACAAAACCCTTTTTATATTTTATTAATTAAATATAATTGTTATTACAAACATATTGTTAGTTTGACAGACTTGGTAATCTAACTTGGACATTGAATGCTTGATCTATGCTACTCATGCCTTTGCCGGCATGCCAATAAACACCTTGCATTTAACTGTCATCATATGCACTTGCTATATTTTCATTGATGATTTTTCACATGTAGTCATGACCATGTGTTAACATCATTCGTCGTTAATGTGCATTGATTATCACCTTTCCCGTTCTCTTCCTTGCTCTAACCCTTGAAGTCTTAACATCCTTATTCTTTCCCTTTCAGGATGGCCACCAAGAAAGAAAAAGAGAAAGCTACTCCCAAACCACCAGCAAGGAGAGGAACAAAAAGAGCATTAGTGGTAGAGCCATCTTTCACTGCAGTTAAGCCCTCAACAAAACGAATTAAGAGGATTATAAAGGTCGATGAAAAAGAGAAAGCCTTCCCAGCAAAGGACACTGCATAATTTTCCAACCGCTACTGTGAGCAGATGAACCCCAACCTGGCAGCAAATGGATTTATGGATACCATCATTCCCGACCTAAGGGAATATCGGCTTCCGCACTTACCTTGGAGGCTCGCATATGGGCACAGATTATGTCCCATTACGTCTTTCCGAGCACTCATGAGGCCTCCTTCACTGCAGACATGGTCGTTCTACTATGGTGCATCCTTACAGACCAGCCTCTCAACTTACCAAGACACATCCGGAATGCCATGGGACACGTACAAATTGCGGGCAACTTATCTTTTCCCGCCTTGGTCTCAGATCTTGTCTCAGCAGCCAGAGTCTCCTATAGAGCTGGGGACACCAAAGTCATGCTTCCACGGGATGATCAGTACGTCCCTAACGGGAAATATCTTCGGCCACCAACAGCTACTACCAGCCAGTCCGCAGAACAAGCTGCAGACATTCCCCCTTCCACACCACAAGCACCTTCAACAAGTCAGCTGCTCCATCAAATACTGGAGAGGTTGGACCGGCAAGACCAGAAAGCGAAGCTACGAGAGCGCCGCAACCAGCGCCGATTCCAATACCTCAAGGAGCTACTCACAGGCAACCACAGACCTGATAAAGACCCAGACACTTCGGACTCCAATTCCTTTACCAGCACAGGGAGCCATGATGGTCCCGACTATGGAGATACTGCTACCAGCCCACCTTTGTTCCTGACAGATGGCACCGAGGACGGTGCAAAGCCTTAAGTGTGGGGAGGTCGGTCAGTACCTGACTTCCGAAGGTAATTTCTCTTCCTTAACACCAATAAAATAGAATATTTAGTTAGTTTTTTTTTTTTAGAATAGGATAGATTGCATAGTAATAGGATAATTGCATGCATGTTCAACTTGATTGAAAAGATAATAAGTTTCTCCTGAGACCTGAAATTTTTCACTAATTTAAATCAAAATATTTATGTTAAATTTGTTTGAAGTTGTAATTGGAATATGGTTTTCAAGCTAAGAAACACTCAACCTGTGAGACTTTGAGCCCAAATACATGGTTACATTATTTAACCATAACTATTTTATTCTTGTCTGTTTACTTCTCTATGATTGTAATTTGAATTTTGTTTTATCCTATATGTCCAATGTTAATGTGTTATATGCATGCACATGATTGAGGCCATTATTTGTTTAGCTCACTTATCCCAAATAAGCCTACCCTTGAAATTACCGTTGTTAGCCACTTTGAGCCGTTTTAATCCCATTTGTTCTACATTTTACCACGTTACTAACCTTAAGCAGAAAAACAATTAAATATCCCAACTGAATCTTTGGTTAGCTTAAGATAGAAATTGTGTGTTAATTGAGTATGGGAAGATTGTGGGAACAAGGGTTAATAAAGGAATGTGTCATGATTGAAATTTGGGTACCTACTCATGTGAACCCATAAAAGAAAATTAAAAATCTATGTGCATTGATAAGCTATGTTTAAAAAAAATAATAGAATAAATAAATCTAAATAAGGGGACAAAATTACCCCAATTCTAAATTAAACAATCAATGCACATGTGATAAAATTAAAACAAAGGTTGATGCATGAGTATGGAATGTGAAAAGGAAATTCTGGGTAGCTAGGTATGGAATTTGAAGTTATATAGAATATATATATATGATTAGGTGAAAGCTTGGGTTAATTAAAGATTCAATTTATAAGCTCACTTAGCCATATATACCCTTACCCTTACCCTTACCTTGGCCCCATTACAACCCTGAAAAGACCTCATGATGTTTGCATTGGTACATTAAATGTTGTTGATTGGTTAGGTGCAGAACAAAAATTAGAAAGCATGATTAGAAAAGGATAGAGTGATTACCCTATACACTAGAGAGATTAGAGGGCACACACACCATTAGTGAGGGTTCAATGCTTGATTCTATGTCCCCTGCTTTCATGAGCTATCTTCTTACAAATTTACTTGCTTTTACTGTATGATTGGAATTAGTGGAGTCTGCTCTATGTTTTGTCTTAGAGAACTTATTTATTTTTAATCAGATAGACAAAACCATATAGTTGTATTCACATATATATAGGTTGCACTGCATTGCATGAGTCTTACATGTCCCTATTCATTCATATTTATCTCCTTCAACTGAGCATGAGGACATGCTAATGTCTAAGTGTGAGGAGGTTGATAAACCATTATTTTATGATTTATCTTGTTTTTAATTGTGGTTTTATCAAGTCTTCACCCACTTATTCATATGATTAACATGATATTACAAGTCCTTCCCAAAATTGTTCCATGGTTGAAAACTTGCTTCCTAAAGATCTTTTAATTGTATATTTTTATTCTCCTTTATACCATTCGATGCCGTGATCTGTATGTTAAGTGTTTCAAGCTTCATAGGGCAGGAATGGCTTAGAGAATGGAGAGGAAGCTGACAAAAAATGGAAGGAACACAAGAAATTGAGGAGACGACCAGCGAGAAGCAACGCGGACGCATAGCTCACGCAACCGCGTGAAATGGAGGAATCACAGTGATGCGCTCGCGTGCCTGACGCGAACGCGTGGATTGGAAGCCGCACGAGTGACGCGAATGCATGGACGACGCGCATGCGTGGCAAGGAAAAACGCTGGATGACGCGATCGCGTGACGTGCGCGATCTGCAGAATTTGCAGAAATTGCTGGCGTGGATTCTGGGCCGCATTTCAACCCAATTTTCGGCCCAGAAACACAGATTAGAGCCAGGGAACATGCAGAGACCAAGGGGGACATTCATTCGACATAACTTTTAGTTTTTAGATATGATTTTACTCCTCCTCTAGGTTTTTCTAACTACACATTCATAGTTCTTAGGATTTCGTTTTTATTGCTTTTTAAATTGGGATATAGAGAAGAGTTGTTACCTCCGCAAGACTTCATCTCTCTAGTTTGTTTTCTCTACTTTTTACTTACTCTTTCATATCCTTAATTTGTTCAGAGTTACCATTGGATTATTTTTAGAACTTATTAATACAAGAACTATTTTTATTTTTAATTGGTCTTTTTTATTATTGTTTATCATGTCTTCCTTTATTTTCCTTTCTTATTTTGTGAAGTTTACATTCATGATGAGCGAGTAGTTCTCTAACTTGATTGGGAGTTGATTGAAAGGAGAACCTTGAGTTAGAATGCTCAAGAGTAAAATTGTAATTGGGTTTATTGTTGGATGGCTCTCTAGTCACTGACACTAATCCTTCCCAAGGGAGAGGATTAGAACTTGTGAATAGAAGTAGACTTCCAACTTACTTGACTTTCCTCTACCTAGTAAAGGATAACTAAGTAGAACAACCTTCAATTATCAATTGATCTTGGGAGAACTCCAACAAGGGTAGAACTTCCGATTAATCTACTCCCGGTCAAGATTTTTATTTAAATTACATAAACTCTCTGGTTTAATTTCCTGTTTATCAAACTCAAAACCATTTTGGAAAACCTCTGATTAATAGAATAGCACACCTTTCTGCAACTCGTTGGGAGACGACCTGGGATTCATACTCCCAGTATTTTAATTCTAATTTTGTGACAACCCTTCTAAATTGATAAGCGGATTTTTGTCGGTTAAGAACTGTACTTGCAACGTTTTTCTCATATAAATTTTTTAATCTGCCAATTTCCGCCACGTCAAAGACAAAGCAACTCTAATCCTCAACTCTATTCCTATCATAGATTCCAATTCAGTATTCCTTCCACACATTACTCTTACAACTCCATATATGACATAAAATCAACAACCTCCTGATCTGCCTGACTAAGACCTGCAAGATAACCATAGCTTGCTTCAAGCCACAATCCTTGTGGGATCGACCCTGACTCGCTCAGGTATTACTTGGACGACCCAGTGTACTTGCTGGTACTACTGTACGAAAGTGTGCGGATTCGTACGTACCATATTTTTGGCGCCGTTTCCTGGGATTATTGAGTTTGGACAAACTGACAGATTGTCTTGCTCCTTAGATCAGGTAATTTTTATTTTGTTTGAGTCTTTTAATTTTTTTTCTTCTTCTCTATTTTTCGAAAAATTAAAAATCTTTTTCAAAAGATTTTTTCTTTTCTTTGTTCAATTTTTATTCTTGGTATTGAGTCTTGCATGTTCTTGTTTTTTGTTTTTCAATTCCAAAAAATTTTAAAACTTCTTCCTAAACCTTTTTCAAGAAATATTTGTCTTTTCTTTGTTTGAGTCTGTGTTTGTGTTCTTGGTTTCAGTCTTTGAGTCTTTTATTTTTATTTTCCTCTTCTTCAATTTTCGAAAAATTCAAAACCCTTTTCAAAATTATTTTTATTTTCTTTGTTTAACCTTTGTTCTTTGTTTAAGTCTTGTATTCTCGTTCTTGTGAGTTTTTCATTTTCTTCAAGTCTTTCTTTCTAAAAATTTTCAAAAATATTTTCTTTGTTTAAATCTTCTGTCAAAATTTTAAGTTTGGTGTTCTTTTTATGTTCTTGTTTTCTTTGAGTCTTTGAATTTTGTTCTTTGTGTTCTTGCAAGTCTTCAAAGTGTTCTTGAGTCTTTTTTGTGTTTTGATCTCAAAATTTTTAAGTTTGGTGTCCCTTTGTGTTTTCCTCTAAAAATGTTCGAAAATCAAGGGTGATAGATCTAAAAATTTTAAGTCTTGTATCTTTTGTGTGTTTTTCTCTTTCATCATTAAATTCAAAAAATAAAAAAAAAATCTTTTCTAACTTAATTTTAACCATAATTGTTCGAAATTAACCATAAAAATTTTGATTTTAAATTTTTTATCTTATCATATCTTAGTTGTCAAGTTTTCAAAAATCAAATCTTTTCAAAATTAAAAATCTCATCTTTTTCAAAAATCTTATCTTTTTCTCATCTTTTTCAAAATTTAAAAATCTTATCTTATCTTTTTCAAATTTCAAATTTTAAAAATCTTATCTTTTTCAAAATGAAATTTTAAAATCTTATTTTTTTCTAATTTCAAATTTTAATTTCAAATCTTCTCTTATCTTATCTTCTATCTTATATTAAAATTTAAATATTTTCTTAATTAATATCTTATCTTCTTTCTCTTCTTTTTCAAAACTTCCTAACTAACATCTCTCTTCCTTAATTTTCGAAAATCATCTCTCTTCTTCTCTCTCTTCTTTTTCAAAACTACCTAACTCTCATCTCTCTTAATTTTTGAAAACTTCTCCTTCTTATCTCTCTTCTATTTTTTAAAATTTAACAATTAAAATTTTAAGTCCTTTTTCAATTATTAACCATAATTTTTGAAAATAATTAATTAAATAAATAAAAACAAAAAATTATTTTAATTCTTATTTACTTTTTCTATTTATACTTCTTCTCTTCTCGTCTCTACTCATATCATTCTTCTTCTTCCCCCTCTGTCTTCTTCCTTCTCATCTTCTATCTCTTAATTACTTATATCCCCTATTTTCAAAGTATCCTTCTTCTACTTCTTTTATTTCTTCTCTGTCTTCTTCTTCTTTCTTCACATCTCATTTTAAAGAGGAGCTTCTTACCTATTGGCATAAAAAGCTTTCTTCTTTTCTTCTTTTTTCTTTTATTCTTGTTTATGACCAGGAACAGGAATAAAGAATCCCTCTTGACTCCTGATCCTGAACCTGAGAAGACTCTGAGGAGACATTTACAGCAAGCTAAAGCACAGCACTCCAGAAGAGACCTTTCAGAAAGTTTTGAACAAGAAACAGAGGACATGGCCGAACCTCAAGAGGAGCCCAGAAAGGTTCTTGATGACTTCACCATACCTACCTCTGTAACAATTTTGAGCTTAAGCCTTAGTTAGTCTCTCTTCTGCAGCAGAACTATAAATTCCATGAACTTCCACTAGAAGATCCACATCAGTTCTTAGCTGAATTTTTATAGATCTGTGATACTGTAAAGACTAATGGAGTTAATCATGAAGTCTACAAGCTGATGCTCTTTAAGAGACAGAGCTAATTTCCCTTTATTGTAAGAGACAGAGTTATGCTATGGATGGATGCCCAACCTAGAGAGAATCTTGACTCCTGGAAAAAGCTGGTTAATACTTTTCTTGCTAAATTATTTCCTCCTTAAAGGATGAGCAAGATTAGAGTGGAAGTTCAAACCTTCAGACAAAGAGAAGGTGAATCCCTCTATGAAGCTTGGAAAAGATACAAGCAACTGATCAGGAGATGTCCTCCTGACATGCTCTCAGAATGGTCCATCATAGGCGTGTTCTATGATGGCTTGTCTGAGATATCCAAGATTTCCTTGGATAGCTCTGCAGGTAGATCCCTCCACTTGAAGAAAACACCTGCAGAAGCCAGAGAACTCATTGAAATAGTTGCCAACAACCAGTTCATGTACACTTCTGAAAGAAATCCTGTAAACCATGAAATCTCTCAGAAGAAAGGAGTTCATGAAGTTGAGACTCTGAATGCCATATTGGTTCAGAATAAGATCTTGACCCAACAGGTCAACATGATTTTTCAGCATCTAACTGGGATGCAAACTGCAGCTTGCAGTAATTAGGAAGCTTCTCTTGAAGAAGATGCTTATGATCCTAAGCAACACACCATGAAGGAGGTGAAATACATGGGAGAATCCTATAGAAACACCTACAATCCTTCATGGAGGAACCATTCTAACCTTTCATGGAAGGATCAACAGAAACCTCAGCAAGGTTTCAATAACTATCAAGGTGGTAGGAACTAGAATAGGTTCAACAACAGACTGCCATTCCCATCTTCTCAAGGGAATATGGAAGCCTCTAAGCAGAGCCTTTCTGACTTAATTACTCTGGTTTCTAGCCTCTCTAAGACCACTCATAGTTTCATTAATGAAACAAAGTCCTCCATTAGAAACTTGGAGGTGCAAGTTAGTCAACTGAGCAAGAGGAACCCTGAAGTTCCTCCTGAAACTCTTCCCAGTAATACTGAGGTTAATCCCAGAGAAGAGTGCAAGGCCATAACCATGGAGGTAGAGGCCGAATCAGAGTAGAATGTGAAGGTGTTGAACGCCAGTGAAGAAGCTTTCACTGGGCATTCAATGCCCAAACTGGCAGCAAGCCTGGCGCTGAACGTCAGTGAGGAACCCCTCACCGGCCATTCAACGCCCATCCTTGCCATAGAGCTGGCCTTGAACGCCAGCTAGGGAGCACTGGCTGGGTATTCAACGCCCAAACACCCAGGCTTCCTAGCGTTGAACACCAGTGAGAAACCCCTCACTGGGCGTTCAACGTGCCACCATGCAGCCATTCTGGTGTGAACACCAATGAGGAACCCCTCACTAGGCGTTCAACACCCACTAACCCAGGGGAGCTGGCGTTGAACGCCAGCAAGGACATCCCTGCTGGGCGTTCAACGCCCAGAATGCTAGAGAGACTGGCGTTTAACGCCAGTCAGGGTGGACAGCAAGGGCTATTAACGTCCAAAGAGCTCACAGAGCTGGCATTGAACGCCAATCAAAATAAACCCCATGAGTACCTAAATCCCACTCAAGAAACCTCTAGCCCAGAACCAAAAGAAACCATAAAGACTATTGAGGTTCCTTTGCATGCACTTATGAAGCTGAATGCCAAGTTATTTGGTACAAAGCTTCTGGAGGAAGAACCTCCACTGCTTACCAAAGAACTCTATGCTTTGGTTCAGCAAGAGCTACCTCAGAAGCTTCCAGATCCTGGACGCTTTCTGATTCCTTGCACCATAGGCGCCATGACCTTTAAAAATGCTCTGTGTGACCTAGGGTCAAGTATTAACCTCATGCCACTCTCTGTAATGGAGAAACTGGGCATTATTGAGGTGAAATCTGCAAAATCTCACTAGAGATGACAGACATGACAATGAAGAAGCCATATGGCTTAGTAGAGGATGTCCTAGTAAAGGTTAAAAACTACTACATCCCTGCAAACTTCATTGTCTTGGATATTGGAGAGGATGAGAATGACTGTGACATCCTTGGAAGACCCTTCTTAGCTACTGTAAAAGCCATGATTAATATAGCTAGGGGAGAAATGGTTTTCCAATTAGGAGAGGACTATATCTTATTCAAGATGAACAATCCCAATCTTCCCTCTGATAAGAAAGAGACAACTATGCAACACCTAGTGTTCCAACCCTCTCTTTCTGCGCAAAGCAAGGCAGAGCCTCCAGACATCAATTCTAAGTTTGGTGTTGGGCAGCCATCAACAAGCTCTAAGCACAAAGGTACTAAAAAGAAAGAACCTAAAGGCTAGAGGGACAAGAAAGTCCTAACTGAAGACCTCTCACCTGGCATGAGAGTTGTATTCACTAAGAAGCCAGCCTTACCACATACAGTGAGTTGTATCCTGTCTCTAGAGCATGTGGAGCTCATTCATGAGAGGATAGAAAGAAAGTTCACTGTAAGGGACGAAAATCTGAGCCCTTACTCACCTCCTTAAGGAGCTAACCGTCAAGCTAATGACGATAAAAGAGCACTTGTTGGGAGGCAACCCAACCTTAATTAACTATTCATTTCCTTTTATTTTATTTTTTTCTTTTAGTTGTTAGAGTCATGATCATATGCAGCATTCAGAACAGAGATAAATTTTCACAGCAGTGAAAACAGAACACTCTGGATGGAGTGTTGAAGTTGAACGCCAGCCAGGGAGCAGCCCTTGGGCGTTCAAACGCTAGTGTAAGAGAGCAGGGAATCTGGAATTTCCAACCTCTCAGGACTTGTAGGTCCCATAGAAGGTCCACCTACCCCACCTTCTTCTACCCTACTTTTCCCTATTTGCTCAAGGACGAGCAAAACTCTTAAGTTTGGTGTTGCAAAAACTTTACTTTTTGACTTCTACCACTCCTAAGTATGGAAGAAGAGGATGGAGCAAACTAGAAAGCATGCACATGAGCCTGTGCAGCCGCCTCAACAAAGACAAAGGAGTGACATTGAAGAGATCAAGCACTACATTGGATCCTTAAGGAGGAGCACTAGCTACCATTATTCAGGTGGATTCGTTCTCTTTTATCTCATTTCCTTTTATTATTTTTCTATTATCTGTTATGTTTTATCTGTTCTCTTGTTCTTGTTGCATGATCATGTGCATTGATGTCTTAAAGTTGTAAAATGTCTCATATATCTCTCACCTTGCTTAAAAGAAAATTTTTATTGAAAAGAATTGAGAGATACATGAATTTCAAGTTTAAAATAAGAATAGTTCAATTAGTTTGATGTGGTATCATTTGCTTTTGTTTCCTAAATTTATGATTAAACAGTGCATATTTGAAGTTGAAATTTTAGAATGTTGGCTCTTGAAAGAATAAGGAAAAAGGAAAAATATTATTGATAATCTGAAAAATCTAAAAATTGATTCTTGAAGAAAGAAAAAGCAGCAAAAAAAAAAGAAAAAGCATGTTGCAAAAGGAAAAAAAATATGAATGCATGCGAAAAAAGAAAAAAATTGGCGAAAAGAAAAAAATAAATAAAAAGCAGAAAAATCCATTACTGCCCAATAATGCAGAAAAAGGAAGGCAGATTGAAAAAGCCAGTAACCCTTTAAACCAAAAGGCAAGGGTAAAAGGACCCAAGGCTTTGAGCATTAATGGATAGGAGGGCCCAAAGGAATAAAATCCTGGCCTAAGTGGCTAAACCAAGCTGTCCCTAACCATGTGCTTGTGGCGTAAAGGTGTCAAGTGAAAAGTTTGAGACTGAGAAGTTAAAGTTATGGTCCAAAGCAAAAAGAGTGTGCTTAAGAACTCTGGACACCTCTATCTGGGGACTTTAGCAAAGCTGAGTCACAATCTGAAAAGGTTCACCCAGTTAAAGTGTCTGTGGTATTATTGTATCCGGTGGAAATACTGGAAAACAAGGTGTTTAGGGTCACGGCCAAAATACTGAAAGTTGTGTTCAAGAATAAAAAATAACTAAACTAGGAGAGTCAATAATATCATCTGGATTCTAAGTTCCTAAAGATGGCAACCATTCTGAGTTTCAATGGATAGTGAGATGCCAAAACTATTCAGAAGCAAAAAGCTATTAAGTCCCACTCATCTAATTATAACTAAGCTTCATTTGAAACTTAGAGATTTATTGTATCTTAATTTTCTTTCCTATCCTACTGTGTTTTTAGTTTCTTGGGGACAAGCAACGGTTTAAGTTTGGTGTTGTGATGAGCGGATATTTTATACACTTTTTGGCATCATTTTCATATAGTTTTTAGTATGTTTCATTTAGTTTTTATTAAGTTTTTATAGGGTTTAGTGTTAAATTTACATTTTTGGATTTTACTATGAGTTTTTGTGTTTTTTTTAAATTTCATATTTTTTCTGGCTGAAATTGAGGAGCTGGAGCAGAAGTCTGATTTAGAGACAGAGAAAGTACTGCAGATGCTATCCGGATCTGATCTCCTTGCATTTGAAAGAGCTTTTCCGGAGCTTCAAAAGTCCAAATTGTGCGATCTTAACGACTATGGAAAGCTTACTTCCAGAGCTTTTTAGCAATATATAATAGTCCATACTTTACTTCGGATTAGAAGGCCCAAAACGGATGTCCAACACCAGCTTCCTGCCCCCTTCCAGGTGTCCAGCGCCCACAGAGCAGAGACCAGCTTCCAAACGCCCAAAGAGGACCCCCCTAGCTGGCGTTCCATGACCCCAGAGACCTCATAGCACATGGATCTCATCAAAGCTCAGCCCAAACACTCACCAAGTGGGCCCTAGAAGTGGATTTTAGCACTAAATAGACTGTTTTACCCTTACTAGTCATCTGTTTAGTATTTAAAGTGTATTTTGCATAATCATTAGGGACATCACGCATATCATACACCATATTCATGTTTATCTTTGTATTTTACTTCAGTGTGAGTTTCTAAACCTCCTAGGTTGAGGGGAGGAACCCTGCTGAATCCTATGAATTAATAAAAGTATTATTGTTTTCTCTTCGATCCGTGTTTAATTAATTCTAAGATGTATATCCAATCTTCATAATGGTGAATAGGATGATCTGACAAATTAGCTCTGTTAATCACATTAAGACAAACGTGCCTGACAAACACCCGCATCTACTTGTGTTCAGAATGCGTCTTTCATCGGACAAGGACAAACCAACAGCTATGTTTATACATCTCTCAGACGGCTAATCCATGACTTCATTGGGGACTTCTCGAGACATCAGTTCAGCCGATTTCTTGAGAGATTAGGGTTTCTGTGGTAGAGGCTAGAACCCAAGGTGCAGCATTCTCTGATACGAAAGATCTTACCTTGTCTGTGGCGTTTTGAGTAGGATCATTAAGGAGAATGAACTGTACGAGCTTCACCCTCAATCAGAATGGAGCCGCACTAAACCTGGGGTTCATATCTAGAGGAGTATTGGCAGCTGCTCAAACCAGTGTCAATCACATACAGCCTGCCATTGAAGAAATCACTCACAAGCAAGGAGTGTAGTAATACCAGAGTTAATTCAGAAAAATAACGCAACTCTAATCCTTAACTCTATTCCTATCATAGATTCCAATTCAGTATTCCTTCCACACATTACTCTTACAACTCCATATATGACATAAAATCAACAACCTCCTGATCTGCCTGACTAAGACCTGCAAGATAACCATAGCTTGCTTCAAGCCACATCCTCGTGGGATCGACCTTGAATCGCTCAGGTATTACTTGGACGACCCAGTGCACTTGCGGGTATTGCAGTACGGAAGTGTGGGGATTCGTACGCACCAAATGGCTTCGCACTTGTCTGGGTTGGCCTTCACTCCCCTCTATGTTAGCATGAAGCCATGGAACTTCTCGGCTTCGGTGAAAGCACACTTGAAGGGGTTGAGTCACATGTTGTGCTTTCAGAGAGACTTGAAGACGGTTTCTAAATCGCTGACCAAGTCACTCAGATCAGTAGTTTTTATCAAAATATCGTCAACATATACCTCGACTGACTTCTCGATAAGTTTGCTAAAAACCTTGTTCATTAGCCTTTGGTAAGTGGCCTCGGCATTTTTCAGTTCGAACGGCATCACTCTTTAGCAGTAGGTACCGGCTTGCGTTATAAATGCCGTCTTCTCCTCGTCAGGTCGATGCATTGGTATTTAGTTGTAACGAGAGTATGCGTCTATAAAGCTTAGGAACTGATATCCCACCGCTGCGTCTACCAGGGTGTCAATGTTTGGAAGGAGAAAGGAGTCTTTTGGGCATGCTTTGTTGAGGTCCGAGTAATCGACACACATCATCCATTTCCTATTGGCTTTTTTAACGAGGACTACGTTCAACAACCACGTCGAGTAGTCCAGTTCCCTGATGAATCCAGCTTCCAGTAGGCTAGCCGTCTGCCTCGCTACCTCGTCAGCCCTTTCCTGCAATATTTTTCTTCGTCGCTGGGAAACAGGCCTAGCATCTAGCTTCACAGCTAGCCGGTGAGGCATAAACTCGGGATCTACTCCTGGCATGTCGGCTAGGGTCCATACGAAGAGGTCACCGTTTTCCCTGACAACTTCGATGAGGGGTTCTTTCAGGTTGTGGGGGAGGTTTCTGTTCACAAAGGTGAACTTCTCCTCCATATCCCTGACTCAAAATTTCTCCATGTCCCCTTGCGGTTCTGGTCTCGGTTTATCATCTACTCTCGCGTCCAGATCAGCTAGAAACACCGCCGATGCTTCTTTTGACTTCTTTCTCAGCGAGAGACTGGCATTGTCGCACACGACTGCCTTTTCTAAATCTCCACTGATGGAACCAACAGTTTCATCATCAGCAACAAACTTCATTGTCAAGAACTTGGTGTATATAACAGCTGAAAACTCATTGATGGTTCTCCTGCCAAAGATAATATTTTAGGCTGTGGAGTCTCTCAGGACAACGAACTCCACCATTATTGATCTTTTGCTCTCTCCGTCCCCCACACAGATCAGAAGGGTGATTATCCCGTCAGGTTTTATGTAGTTATCGCCCAAACTTACGACCCTGTGCTGGTGGGCCTTGGGGTCGGCTTCTTTGATCCCCAAGACATCAAACACATTTCTGAACATGATATTGGAGTCCGTGCCAGTGTCGACAAGGATGCGTTTAACTAAACCCTTCCCGATCCTTGTCGTGATCACCATGGGTGGGGTTCTTGAGAGATCATGGCACCATTGATCTTCTGGACCAAAGGATAGATTCAGGGGTTCTTTGGATTGAGTCTTATGGCTTTCTGATGACACGGCCAAGACTTTGGCGTCCTTTTTTGCTGCCGATCTCGACTTGCGGGCACATCCCGCCCGACCACGATGTTGATGACCACCGTGGGGGCGTTGTCAGCATTCTCAGTGGGTCCTTCCCTTGGCTTCACAACTTGGGTCCGATCCTCCTCAGAATGTTTGCGCTCCCTCCTCCTGGGCTCCCTTATAAACTAGGAGAACTCGGTCAGCTTGCCTTCGCGAATAGCTTGCTCTAAGGCATCTTTCAAGTAAAAGCAATCCTGGGTTTTGTGGCTGAAGCCTTTGTGATAATCATAGTATAAGTTCTTATTCCCGCTTGTCTTATCCTTCAGTTGTCGGGGTTTCGACAGGATGCCCTTATCCGCAATTTGTTGGTAAATGATGAGTGGATATTTTATACACTTTTTGGCATCATTTTCATATAGTTTTTGTTATGTTTTGTTTAAGTTTTATTATATTTTCATAGGTTTTAGTGGAAATTTCATATTTTTAGATTCTACTTTAAGTTTATGTGTTTTATGATGATTTCAGGTAAATTTGGCTGAAATTGAGGAGCTTTGGAAAAGTCTGATTCAGAGACAGAGAAAGGACTGCAGATGCTTTCAAATTCTGACTTCCGTGCACTCGAAGGAGCATTTCTGGAGTTACAGAGGTCCAAATGGCACGCTCTCAACGGATATGGAAACCTAACACCCAGGGCTTTCCAGTAATATATAATAGTCTATAGTTTGCTCTAGAAATAAAGGCCCAAAACTGGCATTTAGCGCCAGCTACCAACCCCATTCCTGGTGTTGGACGCCCAAAAGGGAGCAACTGGCACCCAATGCCCAAAAAGGAGTCCAAAGCTGGCGTCCAACGCCCCAGAGGGAGTACCAACTCGTGGCTTCACCCCAAGCTCAGCCTAAACACTCACCGAGTGAGCCCGAAAAGTGGATTTTCGCACCACAAGACTAGTTTATCTTATTTTTGTACTTCTTAGTTATTAGATTAGTATATATAGAACAAGGATCACCCTTGTTCAGGGAGAACCTTATGCCATATTTTTGAATTACATTGTTTCTCTATACAGTATGAGAAACTAACCTCCTAGGTTAAGGTTAGGAGCTCTGCTAATTCTTATGGATTAATAATATCACTATTCTATTTCAATCTATGCTTGATTCCATTCTAAGATGCATCTTCGTTCTTCATCCTAATGAATTGGGAGTGTAACTTGACCATCATCCCTATTCTACATGGGTTCTTGCGAGTCCTTGACAGGATAGTATTGAACCACAAGCTTGATTATACATCTCTTAGACGACTAATCCACGACTTCGTTGGGGACTTGGAGATATTAGTTTAGCCGAGGTACGGGGCGATTAGGGCCTTTGTGGTATAGTCTAGAATCATGAAGTAGTGTTCTCATCATGAAGCAGCGTTCTCTGATCCGGAAGATCCAACCTTGTCTGTGGCATTTTGAGTAGGATCACCAAGGGAATGGACTACAGGAGCTTCACCCCCATTCAGATTGGATGATCACTGACCTGGTGTTTGTTCTGAAGCAAAGGAGATTAATGACCACTGACATGGCGTTAATCACTTACAGCCTGCCATGGAATGCATCATCAGAAGTTGAAGTAGATAGTGAGAAAAGTTGATCCAGAAGGAGGAAGCATCTCTGAAGGCTCAACCGTTCTCTTATCATTGATTCCACACCTATCCAGTAACACTTTATTTATTCTGTTTTTATGCATTTTATACAACAATTATATTTTCTATCCGTTTGACTAAGATCTACAAGATAGTCATTGCTTGTTCAATCCAACAATCTCTATGGGGTCGACCCTCACTCACCTGAGGCATTACTTGGACGACCTGGTGCACTTGCCGGTCTATCTGTGCGAATATTGCAGAGTCAACTTCATGCACCAAGTTTTTGACGCCGTTGCCGAGGATTGTTCGAGTTTGACAAACTACCGGACTATCTTGTTGCTTAGATTAGGTACTTTTTAAGGTTTTGTTGCTTTTTTGTTTGTGTCTTTTGTTTTCTTTTCAAAATTTTTCAAAACCTATTCTTTTCTTTATTAGTCTTTGTCTTTTGTTTGAGTCTTTTGTTCTTGTTTCTTGAAAGTTTCGAACTTTCTTGGTTTCTTTTTCCAAAAATTTTCAAAAATTGTGTCTTTTGTTTGAGTCTAGTGTCAATTTTTAAGTTTGGTGTCCTTTGTGTGCTATTTGTTTTCCTTAAATTTTCGAATTTGCTCTTGAGTGTTCTTCTTGGTATTCAAGTTGTTCTTGTTTCTTTTCTTATTTTGATCTTAAAATTTTTAAGTTTGGTATCTTTTAGTTGTTTTTCTTTAAAATTTCGAAAAAGCTAGTGTCTTTGATCTAAAAATTTTAAGTTTGGTGTCTTTTTGTTGTTTTTCTCCTTCTTCATTAATTCGAAAAATAAAAAAATATCTTTTCTATCTTTATTCAAATTTTCGAAAATCTTGTTTCCTTTCTTATCATGATTTAAAAATTTTAAACTTTGGTGTTTTCTTGTTAGTGAAGTCAAATTTCAAATTTCAAATCTTATCTTTTTAAATTTTTTTTATCATAACTTTCTTTTAGTTTGATTCTTTCTTATCTTATCTTTCTTTTAAATTTTAATTTCAAATCTTTTTAAATATTTACTACCTTTTTAAATCTTTTTAATTTAAATCTTATCTCTCTTAATTTCTTTTTAAATCTTTATCTTATCTTTCTCTTTTAATTTTAAAACTTACCTAACTTACTTTCTTCTTAAAATTTAAAACTTTTTCAATTTTAATTCTTTCTTTCTTCTTTTTCGAAAATCACCTTCTAATTTTCAAATCTTTTTAGTTAATTAGTTGTTTTAGTTTTTAATTTCCTTCTTCTTTTCGAATTCAATTAATAATTAAAATAAAATAAAAACAAAAATATCTTTCTAATTCCCCTTTTTATCTCTTAAAATTCAAATTCTTCTACCCCCCTATTCGAATTCTTCTTCTCATTCCTCTATCTTCATTCTTCTTTCTTCTTCATATCTCACTGGGAGTTCTCTATACTCTGACATAGAAACTCCCATCCTCTTTCTTTCTTATTTTTTTTCTTGTTTATGAGCAGGAATAGGGATAAAGAACCTCTCTTTGATCCTGATCCTGAACCTGAGAGGAGTCTAAAGAAGCGTTTACAACAAGTTAAAGCACAACAATTTAGATAAAACCTCAAAAAACTCTTCGAACAAGTAGCTGAAAGTACAAACATGGCAGCCAATCCGAATGATGGAGGAGATGCAAGGAAGGTTCTTGGTTACTTCACTGCACCCACTTCTGACTTCTATGGAAGAAGCATCTCTATACCTGCCATTCGAGCATATAACTTTGAGCTGAAGCCTTAATTAGTCTCTCTAATGCAACATAATTGCAAATTCCATGGACTTCCACTGGAAGATCCACATCAATTCCTATCTGAATTCCTACAAATTTGTGATACTGTTAAGAACAATAGAGTGGATCCTGAGGTCTACAGGCTTATGCTTTTTCCTTTTGCTGTTAGAGACAGGGCTAGGATATGGTTGGATTCTCAACCTAAGGAAAGCCTAGACTCTTAGGAAAAGTTGGTCAATGCTTTCTTGGCCAAGTTCCTTCCACCTCAGAAGATGACCAAGCTCAGGGTGGAAGTTCAAACCTTCAGACAAAAAGAGGGTGAATCCCTCTACGAAGCTTGGAAAAGATACAAGCAACTGATCAGGAGATGTCCTCCTGACATGCTCTCAGAATGGACTATCCTAGGTATCTTCTATGATGGTCTATCTGAGATGTCCAAGATGTCCTTGCACCATTCTTTTGGTGGATCAATCCACTTGAAGAAAATGCCTGAAGAGGTACAAGAACTCATTGAAATGGTTACAAACAACCAATTCATGTACACTTCTAAGAGAAATCCTGTGAACAATGGGGTAGCTTAGAAGAAAGGAGTCCTAGAGGTTGACACTCTGAATGCCATATTAGCTCAGAACAAGATCTTGACCCAATAGGTCAATATGATCTCTCAACATTTGACTGAAATACAAGTTGCAACTGGCATCACTCAAGACACCTCCTATGATGGAAATGCTTATGATCCAGATCAACCCATGATGGAAGAGGTGAATTACATGGGAGAACCCTATGGAAATACCTACAACTCCTCAAGGAGAAATCATCCTAACTATTCATGGAAGGACCAACAAAAGCCTCAGCAGGGCTTCAACAATAATCAAGGTAGAAGAAACCAGAATAGATTTAACAGTAATAAACCATTCCCACCTTCTCAGCAACATATGGAGACTTCTAAGCATAGCCTCTCTAACTTAGCAACCATAGTCTCTGAACTCTCTAAGACCACTCACAGTTTCATAACAAAAACTAGAACCTCCATCAGAAACCTAGAGGTACAAGTTGGTCAGCTGAGTAAGAAGATCCCTGAGACCCCTCCTAACACTCTTCCTAGTAATACTGAAGTAAATCCAAGAGAAGAGTGCAAGGTCATCACTATAGAAGTTGAGGCCAAATCTGAAGGGGATGCTCTGGCATTGAATGCCAATAAGGAAGTCCCTACTGGGCGTTTAACACCCAAAGAAGAGCCATCACTAGCGTTGAATGCTAGTAAAGAAGTCCATACTGGGCGTTCAATGCCCAAAGTGGCACAAAAGCTGGCATTGAAAGCCAGTAATGGGGCAGTTGGGCGTTCAACACCCACTAAAAACTTTCCTATTGAAGAACTGAAGGCAACTAAGGCTCATGAGGAGACTATAGAAGTTCCATTGAATGCCTTGTTACAAATTATGGACTATGAAGACTACTCCTCCTCTGATGAGGAAAAGCAAACTAGGGAGGAGCAAGTTGCTCATTACCTAGGAATCCTAATGAAGCTAAATATCAAGTTATTTGGAATAGAGACATTGGAAGAAGAACCTCCAGTGCTCACCAAGAAACTCAATGCCTTGGTTCAGAAGAAACTACCTCAAAAGCTGTCGGATCCCGGACGCTTCCTAATTCCTTGCACCATAGACATAATTACCTTTGAGAAGGCTTTATGTGACCTAGGGTCAAGCATAAACCTCATGCCGCTCTCTACAATGAAGAGATTGGGAATCTTTGAGGTACAAGCTCCAAGAATCTCACTAGAGATGACAGACAAGTCAATGAAAAAGGTATATGGATGATGAGCGGATAATTTATACGCTTTTTGACACTGTTTTTAGTATGTTTTTAGTAGGATCTAGTTACTTTTAGGGATGTTTTCATTAGTTTTTATGTTAAATTCACATTTCTGGACTTTACTATGAGTTTGTGTGTTTTTCTGTGATTTTAGGTATTTTCTGGCTGAAATTGAGGGACTTGAGCTAAATAGGACCTCTTACTATTGTATTAGGCATCTTTGATCAGTTGTATGCTATCTTAGATCACAATAGGGGGCTGGCCATCCCGGCCATGCCTGGACCTTCACTTATGTATTTTCATACGGTAGAGTTTCTGCACTCCATAGATTAAGGTGTGGAGCTCTGCTGTTCCTCAAAGATTAATGAAAGTACTACTATTTTCTATTCAATTCGTCTTATTTCACTTCTAAGATATCCATTCGCACCCAAGAACGTGATGAAGGTGATGATTATGTGTGACGCTCATCACCATCTCCCC
>NC_029788.2:30933785-30938004 GCF_000816755.2 Arachis ipaensis
AAGACTGATTGGATAAAGATAGCAGGAAAGCAGAGGTTCAGAGGAACGAAAAGCATCTCCATTCGCTTATCTGAAATTCCTTCCTATGATTTACATAAGTATCTCTATCCCTATTTTATTATTCATTATTCGAAAACCATATCACTATTTTATATCTGCCTGACTGAGATTTACAAGGTGATCATAGCTTGCTTCATACTAACAATCTCCGTGGGATTCGACCCTTACTCACGTAAGGTATTACTTGGACGACCCAGTGCACTTGCTGGTTAGTTGTATCGAAGTTGTGACAATTATGAATTAAGATCAGAGCACCAAGCTTTGGAGCCATTACCAGGATTTGTTCGAGCCTGGAGATCACAATTTTGTGCACCAATGGACTAGTGAAAAATGTCCTAATAAAGGTTGAAAACCTTAACATCTCTGCGGACTTTATAATCCTGGATACTGGGGAAGAAGAGGATGAATCCATCATCCTTGGAAGACCCTTACTAGCCATTGCCAATGCCATCGTTGATGTATCAAAGGGAGAGCTAATTCTACAGCTAGGGGAGGATCACATCTTGTTCAAGATGCCTAACCCCAAATCTCCTCCTAACAAGAGAGAGATAACTGTGCAACACCTAGTGTTTCAACCCTCTCTCTCAGTGCAGAATTATACAGAGCCCCCAGACACCAATTCTAAGTTTGGTGTTGGGTGGCCATCATCAAGCACTGAGAACACTGGTACTAAGAAGAAGGTACCTAAAGGCTGGAGGGACAAAAAGATCCCCACTGAAGGCCTCTCACCTAGCATGAGAGTTGTCTTCACTGACAACCTAGTCATTCTACATATTATGAATAAGATCCTGTCTCTAGAGCATGTGGAACTCATCCATGAGAGCACAGACAAGAAATTTACCGTAAGTGGCGAAATTCTAAGCCCATATCCATCTCTGTAAGGAGCTAAACATCAAGCTAGTAATGTTAAAGAAGCGCTTGTTGGAAAGCAATCCAACCATAATTAGTTATTTCTGTTTTTCTTTAAGTTTGTGATCATGTGCAGTAGTTAGAACAGAAACAGAGACAGTCAGAACTGGAAACAGAACACCCTGGAGTAGGTCCCTTACTGGCGTTGAACGCAAGACAAGTAGGAAAGAAGGGCATTCAACGCCCCAATGAGATAAGAAAGCTGGCGTTGAATACCACATAGGGTACCCCTAATGGACGTTCAACGCCCAAGAAGAGCAGCATTGCTAGTGTTAAACGCCAGCCAGGGGGCAGAGGCTGGGCGTTCAACGTCCCAAAGGAGGCAGAGACCTGGCGTTGAGTGCCAGGAAGGAGGTCCCCTTTGGGCGTCCAACGCCCTATGAGGAGCATGAAACTGGCATTCAGAGGCTGGGCGTTCAACACCTATAAGGGGGCAGGAAATTTGATTCCCTAGCCTCTCAGGACCAATGGGTCCCACAGATTCTTCACCTACCCCACTTCTTTTCTCTCTTACTTTCACTCTTCCCCACACAATCTTCCCCACAAACCCTCAACCAATCACATCCATACCTCGTCTCAAAAAACCATCATAAATCCCACCAACCCCACCCACTTTAAATTCAAAACTTTCCTACCCAATTCCCACCCATTCTTGCTTTTTGCTTCCCATTCACACTTATGGCACCCAAAGTCAAAGAATCCTCTAGAAAGAGGAAATGGAAAGCTGTTTCTTCCACCAACGAGCGTGGTTCATATCGTATATCAAATTGAGATAAAATGGACCAACTTACCATCTGACCTGCCAAATTTGGCTTTTGCAAAACCTTTTTAATCGGCTGATTGATTTGTACTATATTTAAGTAACTTTGAAAATACTGACGTAACCGACATACCGACATAAGCAAAGAAAAGCTATTTTTTTCTAATTTTGAATATCTTAATACAGGTCCTTGAAGAATCTTACTAATGAAATAGACAGATCGTTGGTGCTTACTTTCATCCTTAGGACTAAGGTTGAGGCTACAATTTCCTCGGTTACAGACAAATACAGATAAAAGGGCTTCTCAGGTTCTGGTTTTGCTAAAACAGGAGAAGAAGATAGCAAAGTTTTAAAATGCTGAAAAGTCATTTCACACTCCTATGTCCAGACAAAATCCATACCTTTTTCCATTATATTAAAGAATGGCTTCGCTTTTTTAGCAGAAACTCTTAAAAACCTGGATAACGCGGCTAACCAACCTGAACCTTTTTGAGATTCTGAGGACTTAACATGCCGAGTATAGCCTGACATTTTTTAGGAATAGCCTCAATTCCCCTTTGGGTTACCATAAAGCCTAAAAAATTACCTCCCCAAATTCCTAAGGCACATTTTGCTAGGTTCAGCCTCATCTTGTGAAGTCGGAGGCAAGAAAAGATCTCTTTCAAATCAGTAATCAAGTTGGAGCCTTCTTTAGTCTTTATTAACGTATCGTCAAGACAGACTTCCATGTTTTTTTTCAATTTGTTACTTGAACACCTTGACCATTAATCCCTGATAAGTGGCCCCTGCATTTTTCAACCCAAAGGGCATTACAATATAGCAATAGATCCCTTCTGGGGTAATAAAAGCAATTTTATCTTCATCAGGTTTATGCATGGGTATTTTATTATACCCACTGATGAGCGGATATTTTATACGCTTTTTGGGGATAATTTCATATAGTTTTGAGTATGTTTTAGTTAGTTTTTAGTCTATTTCTATTAGTTTTTAGGAAAAATTCATATTTCTGGACTTTACTATGAGTTGTGTGTTTTTCTGTAATTTCAGGTATTTTTCTGGCTGAAATTGAAGGAGCTGAGCAAAAATCTGATTCAGGATGAAAAAAGGACTGCTGATGCTGTTGGATTCTGACCTCCCTGCACTCAAAGTGGATTTTCTGGAGCTACAGAACTCGAAATGGCGTGCTTCCAATTGCGTTGGAAAGTAGACATCCAGGACTTTCCAGCAATATATAATAGTCCATATTTTGCACAAGGATAGATGACATAAACTGGCGTTCAACGCCAGTCCTCTGCCCAATTCTGGCGTCCAGCGCCAGAAAAGGATCAAAAGCTGGAGTTGAACGCCCAAACTGGAAAACTTTGATGCCAAATTAGCAGGAGAAAAACGATTGCTCCAGCTAAATGAGCTAGAGGAGTTCAGATTCACAGCTTTCGAAAATGCCAAGCTATATAAAGAAAAATCAAAAAAGTGGCATGACAGAAAGCTGTCATCTAGAATCTTTGAACCAGGACAGAAGGTTCTGTTGTTTAACTCTAGACTCAGGCTATTCCCCGGGAAACTGAAATCCCGGTGGAGGGGACCATACGTGATTAAAAGTGTATCACCATATGGTTACGTGGAGCTTCAAGATATTGATTCTGATAAGAAGTTCATTGTCAATGGACAGAGAATCAAGCATTATCTAGAAGGCAACATTGAGCAAGAATGCTCAAGGCTGAAGCTAGATTAAAAGCTCAGCAAGGTCCAGCTAAGAACATTAAAGAAGCGCTTGTTGGGAGGCAACTCAATGTTTATCTAATTCTTATTTTTATTGTTTTTCATGTTTTCTTAGGTTCATGATCATGTGGAGTCACAAAATAAAAAAAAAATCAAAAACGGAATCAAAAACAGCAGAAGAAAAATCACACCCTGGAGGAGCATCTGTCTGGCGTTCAAACGCCAGAACAGAGCATAGTTCTGGCGCTGAACGCCCAGAATGGGAGCATCCTGGCGCTGAACGACCAGAACAAGCATAGTTCTGGCGTTCAACACCAGAAATGGCAGCAAAGGGGCGTTGAACGCCCAAAATGGGCACCAACCTGGCGCTAAACGCCCAGAGTTGTGTGCAAGGGCATTTTGCATGCCCAAATTGGTGCAGAGATGTAAATGCCTTGACACCTCAAGATCCGTGGACCTCACAGGATCATTTCAAGATCTGTGGACCCCACAGGATCCCCACCCTCCCTCCTCATAATCCTAGTTTTTTATTTCCACATCTTCTTCTTCATCTATTCCCTCTTCTTTTGCTCGAGGGCGAGCAACATTCTAAGTTTGGTGTGGACATCACAATTATGTGAAGGATCTATAGCTCAGTGGTAGAACATGTGGCTGCAAATCAAGAGATACCTCAGGGGATGCACTTCCCTCCACATAATTATTGGAAGCAACTGAGGATAGAAATACCAAAAATCACTAGGAATCAAGCCACAAAGGCAAGGAAGAGACATA
>NC_029788.2:30938330-30938583 GCF_000816755.2 Arachis ipaensis
ATAACCCTTAAAACCAAAAGGCAAGGGCAAATGAAAAGGATCCCAAGGCTTTGAGCATCAGTGGATAGGAGGGCCTAAAGGACTAAAATCCTGGTCTAAGCGGCTAAACCAAGCTGTCCCTAACCATGTGCTTGTGGCGTGCAGGTGTCAAGTGAAAACTTGAGATTGAGCGGTTAAAATCAAGGTCCAAAGCAAAAAGAAGAGTGTGCTTAAGAACTCTGGACACCTCTAATTGGGGACTTTAGCAAAGCTG
>NC_029788.2:30938656-30938878 GCF_000816755.2 Arachis ipaensis
TTGTGTATTTTTCTGTAATTTCAGGTATTTTTCTGGCTGAAATTGAAGGAGCTGAGCAAAAATCTGATTCAGGCTGAAAAAAGGACTGCTGATGCCGTTGGATTCTGACCTCCCTGCACTCAAAGTGGATTTTCTGGAGTTACAGAACTCAAAATGGCGTGCTTCCAATTGCGTTGGAAAGTAGACATCCAGGGCTTTCCAGAAATATATAATAGTCCATAC
>NC_029788.2:30939890-30945124 GCF_000816755.2 Arachis ipaensis
GCTGGGCGTTAGTGACAGGCGCAAAAGGATAGTAAATCCTATTCCAACCGGATCGAGAACCAACCGGTGATTAGCCGTGCTGTGACAGAGTGCGTGAGCGTAGTTTTCACTGGAAGGAGGGAAGGTAGCCATTGACAACGGTGATCCACCAACACACAGCTTGCCATAGGAGGACGTGCGTGCGTGAATCAGAAGACAGAGGAAAGCAGAGATTCAGAAGACTAAGCATCTTCAAAACTCCAACATATTCCCCATTACTGCACAACAAGTAACCTTTAATTTATGCTCTCTTGGTTATTCACAATTCAACTGATAAACATAATTGACTTCCTGACTAAGATTTACAAGATAATCATAGATTTCTTCAAACCAACAATCTCCGTGGGATTCGACCCTTACTCACGTGAGGTATTACTTGGACGACCCAGTGCACTTGCTGGTTAGTGGTACGCGTTGTGAAAAGTGTGATTCACAATTCGTGCACCACCCACTATAAGCATTTAAAAAGCTCAGTATCTGATATCCCGATGCTAAATCAATCATGTTATCAATGTTAGGTAATGGAAAAGAAGCTTTTGGGCAGACTTTATTCAATTTGGTATAATCGACACACATTCACTACTTTCCATTGGATTTTGGGCCATCACGACATTAGACAACCATGTAGAGTAACTCAGCTCCCTAATGAACCTGGCATGTAATAACCCTTGAACCTGCTTCTTGACATTAGCAGCTCGGTCAGATGACATCTTACGACGAAGCTGTGCAACCGGCTTAAACGCGAGGTCAATGGTAAGTTGGGGGGACATGAATGTCGGATCTATCCCAAGAATATCAGAAGGTTCCCATGCAAAAAAATCTACATTACCTCTCAAGAAATCTTGAAGTTTCGACTTCAAGGGATAACGAAAGTCTTTGTTAATCATAGTATACTTTTCGACGGCAGTGTCGGATCTGGCGGCGACGGGTAGCTTCTTCTCCGGTAGCAGCAACGGCGGAGCCTCGGCAGCAATGACAGCAGCTCTGCAATGGTTCCCTCTCATGCGTCTTCCCTCTGTTCGCGAACCTCCAAAGACGGCGACGATGAATATTTTGATGGCGACGACGACACGGGCTCCACGGAATGGCGATGCCTCCCTCTCCTCGCGCGGTTCTCTCCCTTCGCGGTTCTGTCTTCTTGACGGCAGATCGTGGACGGATTGGCAGTGATGCGACACGACGGCGGCAGTCCCAGCAGCGCCAGCGCGGTCCACTCTTCTCTCTTCTTCCTCCTTCCCCCTACTCTCCCCGTTCTCTCTTTTTCCCTCTTTTTTTGTTTCTCCATGGCGTGTGTGTGTATAAGAAAGAAAGGGAAAGGTGGCGACTAAGTTTAGGAAGAATGTTAAGGTTAGGGTTTTGTGTAGTTGGGTTTGGGGTAATTTGTTAATTTCAATAAAATTAAGGGATAGAGTAATAATTTGAAACCAAATTTAATCCAATAATAATATCTACAAAAATACTATTTAATTATTTAAAGCACATATAATCCTTATTTTTTTTAATCACTAAAGCTTTAAATCAATAATAAGAAAGTACTTAATTAATATAAAAATCTCTAAAAATATATTCTCAAATAAATAGAATAAATCTTAAATAATTTATCATTTAATTTTCAAAAATTTTGGGTCTTACATCCTACCCCACTTATAGAAATTTTCATCCTCGAAAATTAACATAATACACAAAATTTACATAGTTTCAACACTTCACTTTTAAAACACCTTATGGAAAAAGCAAAAAGTCTCGGCTTATATATATACATATACAATTTCAAATACTTGGATTTTCAATAGCATAAAGATATAAGGGCAGAAGTGCAATTGCAAAGCAGAAATTACAAGGCAGGCTTGACGCAAAAGATGACATGGTTCAAACATGCGATGGTAAAACAAGATGGCAAATTTGGGGTTAAAACAACATGCTTTAACATCACAACTGATCTCGTACCAACTTCAGAGCTTGAATTTCCCAAACTTCAACTTCCCAAACCTCTACGATATACGTTTCCTATTAGTTCTATTTCACCTACGATAACCCGTTAGTGCTCTCATATACATAAACTATCAATGTTAAGCTAGCCAAACTTAATACCGTGATATATACAATGGTAGACTAACGGCATTAATCAATAGGCAGTCATGTGCGTAAAACTCTAACTCTCATCATCTGGATAAGATCGACTACATGACAGACGTTCAGAGTATGCAATTGAAGCATAATCAGTCCATTCCTCAGGCTCTCTAGGAAAGACTGCTCTGATACCATAATGTAATACCCTTACTATCAGAATGTCACACTTTCGGTTGTGCCACTCTGATAGCAAAAAGTATTACGATGACTTCATATATTTAATAATAAAATAGGAGCCTTTGACTCGAAACCATATCATTGTTTTCTTTAAAAAAACCAAAAATACTTTTTCTTGAAAATAAACAAGCATATACATATATACAAAACTTCTTACCCAAGCAATGTACAAATATTATATACATACATATCATTACAATCACGACTACTATCCCTCTTACATCAATATAATAATAAAGGCGAGGAAAATCTATAACATATGTATACAAACAGAAATATCATACCTAAAACCTTAACAAAAATTCCACAAGCTTCCTCATCCGTTCAAAAAAGATAAGTCTGTAGGGGTGAGAACATCCTCCTCGCTGGTTCTCAGTAGAGGGTTTTTAAGAATTGTTATATGAAGATATTTTAAATAAAACTAGTTTCATACGCAGGGATCGTCAGTTCATTACCCAAATTTAAAACTCATATTTTTCTTATAAAAAATTTGCGCAAATTAACATTCCATACATTTCACCGCTTACTAAGAAACCATTTCAACCAGAACTTACCACTGATCCAACCAATCACGGCCTCTGGCCCAAATAAAATCAACTCGGCCTCCGGCCCAAATTAAATCAACTCAACCTCTAGCCCAAATCAAAACAAATCACCATCAAAACTCAATCCCAAAATAGAATCAATCACTGGCACAAACAATGCAAGGCAAACACAATCAGAGAGCAATTACAGCAAGTACAACAAATAACAATTAGACAAAAATCATCAGATAGGCAAACCAAAATACTTAAGCACACCCAGACAAAACAAACAAATACAGAATGATGCATGCCTATCTTACTGGCCGTGAGCTCACGTGTCGCTTAAACTGCCAGAACCTGACACATCTGATAGCTAACCTAGACATTGTCTCTAGGTTACGCATTGGTCGGTGGCTCAAGGTACCATTGGTAAAGAATTTCTCAATAAAGTCGCGTTGCAAGTATAGCTCTACCAACAACAATCCTTGAGGATCAAATTTAGAAAGGAATTTGGTTGTCACAAGTTCAACCCCAATTAGAAATTACCGAAGTATTCAAACCTCGGGTCGTCTCACAAGGAATGGGCAAACATGTGTGGTGCACGAAATTGTGATCCCTGGTAATGGCTCCAAAAACTTGGTGCTCTAATCTTAATTCATAATTTGTCACAACTTCGATACAACTAACCAGCAAGTGCACTAGGTCGTCTAAGTAATAAAACCTTACGTGAGTAAGGGTCGATCCCACGGAGATTGTTGGTATGAAGCAAGCTATGGTCATCTTGTAAATCTCAGTCAGGCGGATATCAAATGGTTATGGAGATTTCAAATAATAATAATAATAAATAAACAGAAAATAAAGATAGAAATACTTATGTAATTCATTGGTGAGAATTTTAGATAAGTGTTTAGAGATGCTTTCGTTCCTCTAAACCTCTGCTTTCCTGCTGTCTTCATCCAATCCTTCCTACTCCTTTCCATGGCAAGCTTTATGTACGGCATCACAGTTGTCAATGGCTACATCCCATCCTCTCTGTGAAAAAGGTCCAAATGCTCTGTCACGGCACGGCTAATCATCTGGAGGTTCTCGATCATACTAGAACAGGGTTCACCCTCCTTTTGCGTCTGTCACTACGCCCAGCACTCGCGAGTTTGAAGTTCATCACAGCCATCCCTTCCCCGATCCTACTCGGAATACCACAGACAAGGTTTAGACTTTTCGGATCTCAGGAATGGCCATCCACGGGTTCTAACTTATACCACGAAGACACTAATAACTCGGACTTGGTCCCCTGTATTAGATATCCAAGAGATATTCATTCTAGCTTATTTGCATGTAGAACGGAAGTGTTTGTCAGGCACGCGTTCATAAGTGAGAATAATGATGAGCGTCACATAATCATCACATTCATCATGTTCTTGGGTGCGAATGGATATCTTAGAAGCGGAATAAGTTGAATTGAATAGAAAAATAGTAATACTTTGCATTAAATCATGAGGAACAGCAGAGCTCCACACCTTAATCTATGGAGTGCAGAAACTCTACCGTTGAAAATACATAAGTAATGAAGGTCCAGGCATGGCCGAATGGCCAGCCCCCAAACGTGATCAATAGATCAAAAGATGATCCAAAGATGATTCAAAGATGATTCAAAGATCTAAAAATCATAAATGTAAATACAATAGTAAAAAGTCCTATTTATACTAAACTAGCTACTAGGGTTTATAGAAGTAAGTAATTGATGCATAAATCCACTTCCGGGGCCCACTTGGGGTGTGCTTGGGCTGAGCTTGAAGTTTACACGTGCAGAGGCTTCTTTTGGAGTTGAACGCCAAGTTGTAACGTATTTTTGGCGTTCAACTCTGGCTCGTGACGTGTTTCTAGCGTTTAACTCTAGACTGCAGCGTTGAACTGGCGTTCAATGCCCTTTTGCGTCATCTAAACTTGGGCAAAGTATGCACTATTATATATTTAGGGAAAGCCCTGGATGTCTACTTTTCAACGCCGTTGAGACCGCGCCATTTGGAGTTCTGTAGCTCCAGAAAATCTACTTTGAGTGCAGGGAGGTCAGAATCCAACAGAATCAGCAGTCCTTCTTCAACCTCTTAATCTGATTTTTGCTCAAGTCCCTCAATTTCAGCCAGAAAATACCTGAAATCACAGAAAAACACACAAACTCATAGTAAAGTCCAGAAATGTGAATTTAACATAAAAACAAATAAAAACATCCCTAAAAGTAACTAGATCCTACTAAAAACATACTAAAAACAATGCCGAAAAGCGTATAAATTATCCACTCATCACAACACCAAACTTAAATTTTTGCTTGTCCCCAAGCAACTGAAAATCAAATAGGATAAAAAA
>NC_029788.2:30945404-30947734 GCF_000816755.2 Arachis ipaensis
CTTCACGCCACAAGCACATGGTTAGGGACAGCTTGGTTTAGCCGCTTAGGCCAGGATTTTATTCCTTTAGGCCCTCCTATCCACTAATGCTCAAAGCCTTGGGATTCTTTTTATTTACCCTTGCCTTTTGGTTTTAAGGGTTATTGGCTTTTTGCTCTTGCCTTTTGGTTTTAAGAGCTTTTGGCTTTTTCTGCTCGCTTTTTCTTTCTCTTTCTCTTTTTTTTCGCTATTTTTTTTCTGCAAGCTTTGTATTCACTGCTTTTTCTTGCTTCAAGAATCATTTTTATGATTTTTCAGATTATCAAATAACATGTCTCCTTGTCATCATTCTTTCAAGAGCCAACATATTTAACATTCATAAACAACAGCTTCAAAAGACATATGCATTGTTCAAGCATTCATTCAGAAAACAAAAAGTATTGTCACCACATCAATATAATTAAACTAAGTTCAAGGATAAATTCGAAACTCATGTACTTCTTGTTCTTTTGAATTAAAAACATTTTTCATTTAAGAGAGGTGATGGATTCATAGGACATTCATAACTTTAAGACAAAGTTACTAAATACTAATGATCATGTAATAAGACACTAACATAGATAAGCATTTAACATAAAGAAAACGAAAAACAGAAAATTTGAGAACAAGGAATGAGTCCACCTTAGTGATGGTGGCGTTTCCTTCTTGAGGAACCAATGATGTCCTTGAGCTCTTTTATGTCTCTTCCTTGTCTTTGTTGCTCCTCCCTCATAGCTCTTTGATCTTCTCTAATTTCATGGAGGATGATTGAATGCTCTTGATGTTCCTCCCTTAGTTGTCCCATGTTGGAACTCAGTTCTCCTAGGGAGGTGTTGATTTGCTCCCAAAAGTTCTGTGGAGGAAAGTGCATCCCTTTAGGCATCTCAGGGATTTCTTGGTGATGAGCTTCTTCATGCGTCTCTTGAGATCCATGAATAAGCTCTCTTGTTTGCTCTATCCTTTTCTTAGTGATGGGCTTGTCCTCATCAATGAGGATATCTCCCTCTATGTCAATCCCAGTCGAATTGCATAGATGGCAAATGAGGTGAGGAAAAGTTAACCTTGCCATAGTGGAGGACTTGTCAGCCACCTTGTAGAGTTCTTGAGGTATAATCTCGTGAACCTCCACCTCTTCTCCAATCATGATGCTATGGATCATGATGGCCCGGTCTATAGTAACTTCAGACCGGTTGCTAGTGGGAATGATTGAGCGTTGAATGAACTCCAACCATTCTCTAGCTACAGGCTTAAGGTCCAGTCTTCTCAATTGAACCGGTTTGCCTTTTGAGTCAATCTTCCATTGAGCTCCTTCCACACATATGACCATGAGGACTTGGTCCAACCTTTGATCAAAGTTGACTTTCCTTGTGTAGGGGCGTGCGTTCTCTTCCATCATTGGCAAGTTGAACGCCAACCTCACATTTTCCGGACTAAAATCTAAGTAATTCCCCCGAACCATGGTGAGATAATTCTTTGGGTTTGGGTTCTTACTTTGATCATGGTTCCTAGTGATCCATGCATTAGCATAGAACTCTTGAACCATTAGAATTCGGACTTGTTGGATGGGGTTTGTTAGAACATCCCAACCTCTTCTTTGGATCTCATGTCGGATCTCCGGATACTCATTTTTTTTGAGTTTGAAAGGGACCTCGGGGATCACCTTCTTCTTAGCCACAACATCATAGAAGTGGTCTTGAGGTGCTTTGGAGATGAATCTTTCCATCTCCCATGACTCGGAGGTGGAAGCTTTTGTCTTCCATTTCCCTTTTCTAGAGGATTCTCCGGTCTTAGGTGCCATCAATGGTAATAGAAAAACAAAAAGCTTTATGCTTTTACCATACCAAACTTAGAATATTGCTCGCCCTCGAGCAAGAGAAGAAAGAAAAGAAGAAGAAGAAGAAGAAATGGAAGAGAGGGAGAGAGGGTTGTGTCTTGGCTAAGAAGGGGATGAGAGGGTTTTGTTGTGTGAAAAATAAAGAAGAATGGAGTGGTTTATATAGTGGAGGGAGATGGGTTAGGTTCGGCCATTTAGGGTGGGTTTGGGTGCATGTTTCTGGCATTGAACGCCAGTTCTATGCTTGTTTCTGGCGTTCAGCGCCAGCTTTCCTCAGTGTGCATTCCTAGCGTCTGAACGCCAGGATGCTGCTTGTTTTGGGCATTCAACGCCAGATCCATGCTCTGTTCTGGCGTTGAACGCCAGCCAGATGCTCCTTACTGGCGTTTAAATGCCAGTAAGCCCTTCCTCCAGGGTGTGATTTTTCTTCTGCTGTTTTTGATTCTATTTTTTATTTTTCTATTTATTTTGTGACTTC
>NC_029788.2:30948055-30957120 GCF_000816755.2 Arachis ipaensis
CTTAGAGTTTGGATATGAGAGTTCAACACCAAACTTAGAGTTTGGCTGAGGCCTCCCAACACCAAACTTAGAGTTTGACTGTGGGGGCTTTAGTTGACTCTGTACTGAGAGAAGCTTACTGTGCCTCTTTTCCATGTTTACAGAAGGATGTCCTTGAGTTTTAAATACAAGGGAGTCCTCATTCAATTGAAGGACTAGTTCACCTCTGTCAACATCAATCACAGCTCTTGTTGTGGCTAGGAAGGGTCTTCCAAGGATGATGGATTCATCCTCATCCTTCCCAGTATCTAGGATTATGAAATCAGCAGGGATGTAAAGGCCTTCAACCTTTACTAATGTGTCCTCTACTTGTCCATAAGCCTGTTTTCTGGAATTGTCTGCCATCTCTAATGAGATTTTAGCAGCTTGTACCTCAAAGATTCCCAGTTTCTCCATTACAGAGAGTGGCATGAGGTTTATTCCTGACCCAAGGTCACATAGAGCCTTCTCAAAGGTCATGGTGCCTATGGTTTAAGGTATTAGGAACTTTCCAGGATCCTGCTTCTTCTGAGGCAATCTCAGTTGATCTAATGGATTTAGTTCATTGGTGAACAGGAGAGGTTCATCTCCCCAAGTCTCACTACCAAATAAATTGGCATTCAGCTTCATGATTGCACCAAGGAACTTGGCAACTTGCTCTTCAGTAACATCCTCATTCTCTTCAGAAGAAGAATACTCATCAGAGCTCATGAAGGGCGTGAGGAGGTTTAATGGAATCTCTATGGTCTCTAGATGAGCCTCAGAGTCTTTTGGTTCCTCAAAGGGAAACTCCTTGTTGATCACTGGACGTCCCAGGAGGTCTTCCTCCTTGGGATTCACGTCCTCCCCTTCCTTTTTGGATTCGGCCATGATGGTTATATCAATGGCCTTGCACTCTCCTTTTGGATTTTCTTCTGTATTGCTTGGGAGAGCATTAGGAAGGGTTTCAGTGATCTTCTTACTCAGCTGGCCCACTTGTGCCTCCAAATTTCTAATGGAGGACCTTGTTTCATTCATGAAACTCAGAGTGGCCTTAGATAGATCAGAGACTAAGTTTGCTAAATTAGAGGTATTTTGTTCAGAGTTCTCTGTCTGTTGCTGAGTGGATGATGGAAAAGGCTTGCTATTGCTAAACCTATTTCTTCCACCATTATTAAAGCCTTGTTGAGGCTTTTGTTGATCCTTCCATGAGAGATTTGGGTGATTTCTCCATGAGGAATTATAGGTGTTTCCATATGGTTCACCCATGTAATTCACCTCTGCTATTGCAAGGTTCTCAAAATCATAAGCTTCTTCTTCAGAAGATGCCTCTTGAGTATTGTTGGATGCAGCTTGCATTCCATTCAGACTCTAAGAAATCATATTGACTTACTGAGTCAATATTTTATTCTGAGCCAATATGGCATTCAGAGTATCAATTTCAAGAACTCCCTTCTTCTGAGGCGTCCCATTACTCACAGGATTCCTCTCAGAAGTGTACATGAACTGGTTATTAGCAACCATGTCAATGAGTTCTTGAGCTTCTGCAGGCATTTTCATTAGGTGAATGGATCCACCTGCAGAAGTATCAAATGACATCTTAGCTAATTCAGACAGACCATCATAGAATATATCCAGGATGGTCCATTCTAAAAGCATGTCAGAAGGACACTTTTTGGTCAGTTGCTTGTATCTCTCCCAAGCTTCATAGAGGGATTCACCTTCTTTCTGTCTGAAGGTTTGAACATCCACTCTAAGCTTACTCAGTTTTTGAGGAGGAAAGAACTTGGCTAAGAAAGCCGTGACCAGCTTATCTCAAGAGTTCAGGCTATCTTTGGGTTGAGAGTCCAACCATACTCTAGCTCTGTCTCTTATAGCAAAAGGGAAAAGCATGAGCCTATAGACTTCAGGATCTACTCCATTAGTCTTAACAGTATCACAGATCTACAAGAATTCAGTTAAGAACTAAAAGGGATCTTCAGATGGAAGTCCATGAAACTTGCAGTTTTGTTGCATCAGAGAAACTAATTGAGGTTTAAGCTCAAAATTGTTTGCTCCAATGGTAGGGATGGAGATGCTTCTTCCATGTAAATTAGAATTAGGTGCAGTAAAGTCACCAAGCATCCTCCTTGCATTATTATTATTTTCGGCTGCCATCTCCTCTTCCTGTTCAAAAATTCCTGTAAGGTTGTCTCTGGATTGTTGTATATTAACTTCTCTTAGTTTCCTTTTCAGAGTCCTTTCAGGTTCAGGATCTGCTTCAACAAGAATGTTCTTGTCCTTGCTCCTGCTCATATGACAAAGAAGGGAATAACAAAGAAAATATGGAATCCTCTATGTCACAGTATAGAGATTCCTTTGTGTGAGTGGAAGAAGAAAAGAATGTAATGTAAGAAAAGAGAAGGGAGGAGAATCCAAACATAAGGGTGAGGAGAGCAGAGATATGGGATGAAGAGAAGTGTTAGTAAGTAATTAAATAAATAGAAGGAGATGAGAGGAAGAAGTTTTCGAAAATAATTTTTGAAAAGGAGTTAATGATTTTCGAAAATTAAGATAAAATTAAAATTAAAATTAAAATTTAAATAATTAATTAATTAAAAAGAATTTTTGAAAAAGAGGGAGGTATTTTCGAAAATTAGAGAGGGATAGTTAGTTAGGTAGTTTTGAAAAAGATAAGAAATAAACAAAAAGTTAATTAGTTAGTTGAAACAAATTTTGAAAATCAATTTTTAAAAGATAAGAAGATAAGAAGTTAGAAAAGATATTTGAAAAAGGTATGATATGATTTTGAAAAACATAAGATAAAAAGATATTTTTGAAAAGATATGATTGAAATTAGTTTTGAAAAAGATTTGATTTTTAAAATCACAATTAATGACTTGATTCACAAGAAATCACAAAATATGATTCTAGAACTTAAAGTTTGAATCTTTCTTAACAAGCAAGCAACAAACTTGAAATTTTTTAATCAAAACATTAATTGTTGATGATATTTTCGAAAATATGGTATAAAATTAAGAAAAAGATTTTTGAAAAATGTTTTTAAAATTTTCGAAAATAAATAGAAAAAATGAAAAAGATTTGATTTTTGAAAAAGATTTTGAAAAAAGATAAGATTTTTAAATTGAAAATTTGATTTGACTCATAAGAAACAACTAAATTTTAAAAAATTTTGAAAAAGTCAACTCAAATTTTTGAAAATTTATGAGTGAAAAAGGGAAAGATATTTTTTTATTTTTGAATTTTTAATGAAGAAGGAGAAAAACATGAAAAAGACTCAATGCATGAGAATTTTTAGATCAAAACAATGAATGCATACAAGAATGCTATGAATGTCAAGATGAACACCAAGAACACTTTGAAGATCATGATGAACATCAAGAACATATTTTTGAAAAATTTTTGATGCAGAGAAAACATGCAAGACACCAAACTTAGAAATTTGCAAACTTCAGACACTAACAAATTGAAAATGCATATGAAAAACAAGAAAAGACACAAAACAAGAAAATATGAAGATCAAACAAGAAGACTGGCCAAGAACAACTTGAAGATCATGAAGAACACTATGAATGCATGAATTTTTGAAAAAATGCATAAATTTTTTTTTTAGAAAAAAAAATGCAATTGACACCAAACTTAAAAATTGACTCAAGACTCAAACAAGAAACACAAAATATTTTTTATTTTTATGATTTTATAAATTTTTTTGATTTTTTTTCGAAAATTAATGTGAAAAAGAAAAATAATCAGTCATACAATAACAAATTTGATTAGCAACAACTAGCTTGCTCTTCTAATGATGACTTGGGAGCCTTAGTCTAAATGAATTTAGACGTGGCTCTACAGCCAGCCAGGCTTCTACATGCTTCATGAAACACTAGAATTCATTCTTAAAAATTCTGAAGAAAAATATATTTTTTTTTTGAAAATATATTTTATTTTTTTTTCGAAAATTAATTGGGAAAAATGAAAAAGAAGGAAATTTTTTGAAAATTTTTTGAAAACTTTTTGAAAATAAAATAAGAAGAAAATTACCCAATTTGAGCAACACGATGAACCGTCAGTTGTCCAAACTCGAACAATCCCCGGCAACGGCACCAAAAACTTGGTGCACGAAATTGTGATCCCTGGTAATGGCTCCAAAAACTTGGTGCTCTAATCTTAATACATAATTTGTCACAACTTCGATACAACTAACCAGCAAGTGCACTGGGTCATCCAAGTAATAAAACCTTACGTGAGTAAGGGTCGATCCCACGGAGATTGTTGGTATGAAGCAAGCTATGGTCATCTTGTAAATCTCAGTCAGGCGGATATCAAATGGTTATGGAGTTTTCGAATAATAATAACAAATAAACAGAAAATAAAGATAAAAATACTTATGTAATTCATTGGTGAGAATTTCAGATAAGTGTATAGAGATGCTTTCGTTCTTCTGAACCTCTGCTTTCCTACTGTCTTCATCCAAACCTTCCTACTCCTTTTCATGGCAAGCTTTATGTAAGACATCACCGTTGTCAATGGCTACATCCCATCCTCTCTGTGAAAAAGGTCCAAATGCTCTGTCACGGCACGGCTAATCATCTGGAGGTTCTCGATCATACTGGAACAGGGTTCACCCTCCTTTTGCGTCTGTCACTACGCCCAGCACTCGCGGGTTTGAAGTTCGTCACAGCCATCCCTTCCCCGATCCTACTCAGAATACCACAGACAAGGTTTAGACTTTCCGGATCTCAGGAATGGCCATCCACGGGTTCTAACTTATACCATGAAGACACTAATAACTCGGACTCGTAGTAGTACTTTGCATTAAATCATGAGGAACAGCAGAGCTCCACACCTTAATCTATGGAGTGCAGAAACTCTACCGTTGAAAATACATAAGTAATGAAGGTCCAGGCATGGCCGAATGGCCAGCCCCCAAACGTGATCAATAGATCAAAAGATGATCCAAAGATGATTCAAAGATGATTCAAAGATCTAAATATCATAAGATGTAAATACAATAGTAAAAAGTCATATTTATACTAAACTTGCTACTAGGGTTTACAGAAGTAAGTAATTGATGCATAAATCCACTTCCGGGGCCCACTTGGTGTGTGCTTGGGCTGAGCTTGAAGTTTAGACGTGCAGAGGCTTCTTTTGGAGTTGAACGCCAAGTTGTAACGTATTTTTCGCGTTCAACTCTGGTTCGTGACGTGTTTCTGGCGTTTAACTCCAGACTACAGCATAGAACTGGCGTTCAACGCCCTTTTGCGTCATCTAAAATCGAGCAAAGTATGGACTATTATATATTGCTGGAAAGCCCTGGATGTCTACTTTCCAACGCCGTTGAGAGCGCGCCATTTGGAGTTCTGTAGCTCTAGAAAATCCACTTTAAGTGCAGGGAGGTCAGAATCCAACAGCATCAGCAGTCCTTCTTCAACCTCTGAATCTGATTTTTGCTCAAGTCCCTCAATTTCAGCCAAAAAATACCTGAAATCACAGAAAAACACACAAACTCATAGTAAAGTCCATAAATGTGAATTTAACATAAAAACAAATAATAACATCCCTAAAAGTAACTAGATCCTACTAAAAATATACTAAAAATAATGCCAAAAAAGCGTATAAATTATCCGCTCATCAATGTGCTTCAACATTGGTTAGAAATCCGGGGTTGTGATTCATGAGCAAGAATTTAAACTAGGAATCTTAACAAGAAAGTAATCTTAAAATGCGAGGAATTAATTCTAATGGCTAAGCAAGATGTGAGCAATTCCAACTAATGAGATAACGTTCAATATAATTCTATTCTAAAACTAAGCAATGACTATAACTAAGGCAAGACAATTAAGAATTTGGGTTTTCAAATATGAATAATAAAAGCAACTCTTGGCTAGGCATGGGAATTGGGATCACTATCCTTGTCTAATAACCATATCTTGACAATTATGAGGAACCAAACTCATTAAGTCTACTTCTATACTTGAAGTACGTTAAATGGTTTGGTCAACATCAACCCATAAGGTCTAACCTCACTACTAATTAACCTAGTAGTAGGCTAGTGTCAATGGCTATCAAATTGACCACTAAGGGTTCCCAAATCATCAAATCCATTAGACCCAATGACTCAAGTTACCCAATTCCCTTAGCCTAGTCCAAGAGTAAAAAGGACTACTCCATAATCAAAGCAAACAATTCATCAAACACATGGTAAGCATGAATGAGAGACATGTTCAAAATACAATTAAATTGAAACTAACAAATACCCACTAACAATTATCAACATACAATCACTCAAACAACACAATTACTCATAGAAATCATCAATGTAACATTAACAAATCAAGATTCACAACATTCATGAAATGGGTATAAAGTAACAAGTAACAAGAATTCATAAAACTAACACAAGATCTAAGCAAAATTATACTAAGGAATTCAAATTAAACCATCAAAACTAGTAATTAACAAGATCCAATTCAGAATTCAACAAGGGAAGATCAAATTAAAGCTAGGTCTAGAGAGGAACAAGGGTTTCTCTCTCTAGAAGAACAAAGAACCAAAAACTAGCTAAAAATTGTGTCTAGTGTGAAAATGAATGATCCCCCCTCCCCCTTTCCCCCTAGCATCCTTGGGTCTTTTTCCATGCAGAAACAGCTTGAAATTGGGCCTAATGAGCCTCAGAAATCGCCAGGCACAATTTTCTTTAATGAGGTCACGTGCAGCTTCCCGCGCGTGCGCGCCATGCGTGCGTGCGCGCCGATTGCTTTTGTGATCCACGCGTGCGCGCCAAGTGCGCGTGCACATCGGTGGAGTTTCTCTGACCCGCGCGGATGCGTCAATCCTTGCGCGCCGTTTCCAGCTATCTTCATCCACGCGTGCGCGTAAGTGCGCGTGTGCGCCGGTGCTGAAATTCCCAAAATCCAAATCTTCATGTTCCTTCCTCTTGTGCATGCTTTCTTTCTCTCTTCTAGGCCATTCTTACCCTATTAATCCTGAAATCACTCAACAAATACATTACGGCATCGAATGGAAATAAAAGAGGATCAAAATATAGCAATTCTAAGGAAAAATAAGCATGCTTTTCATCATGGAGCAATATTAGGAAGAGAACACAAAACCATGCATTTCTTGTGAATAAGTGTGAAAAATATTGACAAAACTCCCCAAATTCTACACAATATAAACCACAAAATTGGGATTTATCACGCATCCCCAGGAGGAACACAAACAAAGGAGAGTGCCTTTCCACCTTCTCCTAGAGGAATTACAAAGGAGAGTGCCTTTCCACATCGAATGAGTGTGCCTTTCCACCTTACAACCAGAGAAAGATGTGGGAGAAAACAATACGAAAGAGAGTGTCTTTCCACCTTCCCCACCTCTATACCACGACAAGAGAGGGAATCCTTCATCTTCAACTTGCCAAATCCGTGAGCGGGACAAAACCACCGTCCTTACAACATCCATCATAATCTCATTCCATTCACATTCATCATCAAACATAATCGAATCGGAATCAAAACCAAATCATGTAAACCAAAACCAAATCATTTAAACCAAAATCAATTTCAGTTTCATTCTTGTTTAAAACATTCCCCAGAGGCTCGGAAATCATTCTGTTTCTCTAAATCAAATTCAAATACTTCATCTTCTCTAAAACATCTCAAAACTTTTCTTCAAAGACTCGAAAACTCCTCCATTCTTAAATACACATTTACATCACTTTATTTCTTTCATTAAAAATCCTCAAAATATCATTCTTGAATTTATATCAATTCAATAAACTCATTTTCAATCAATCAAATACCCAAAATATAATTCTTCCATCCATAAAGCAAAATAAAACCTCCAATTTCTTATAAAAATTTCAGCAACATCTCCTCTGAAACTTAGACTTTCGCCACCCTTCAAAGTCCCAACCCAACCATTTCCAAATTTCAAATCCTTTTCCAAAATCAAACAAAATTCAAACTCCCAAATATCAAATCATTTTCAATTTTCAAAATCATTTCTAATAAATCAACAAAACCAATTCCAATATCAAAACATTTACAAATCTCAAATTATTTCAGTAACCACCAATTTAACAAAATAAATTAATAAATCAGAATTCTTAATGACTCTAAAGTAATAAAAAAACAATATAACCATCAAGTGACCACTTCAACAACAACCAACTAGGCAAGCAATTACATTTATTCAAAGCAGCTCAGTTCAGTCCATAAGACTTACGAAAATCATAAACATACATTTTTTGCATTAATATCAACTTATAACAATTCTTGAAAGTAAAATAAGTTTAAGAAATTGCCCCTACCTCGAATAGTCAAAACCCGAAAGCTATAAAACGTGCAAAATACCGTTTTACCGGTCCGTAACAGCGGCAGAGAGCTTCAACAGCGATGTGGCAGCTTGGGATCGCATGCAACAACCATTAAACTCAGCATGCAAGACTTGGAACTCGACCCTACGTTACCAACATCTCAGAACCTTTAATAACTTATAACAGAATACCGATTTCAAAAGTTACGAAACGAAACGCTTACCGAGAATACAGGGGTTCCACTGGCGGACACTAGCAATGGCGGCTAAGGCGGCGGCGAACAGCCCAACGGCGATGGCGACAGAACACAACGACAGTGATGGCGAAACCAACATTGATGACGGCATAGCTTCCTCCCCTTCCATCACGTTCTAGTCCTCTCTCGGTGATGGCGTGCATGGCCGCGACGACAGATCCGACGGCAGTGACGGATCTGGTAGCGACGGGTAGCTTCTTCTCTGGCAGCGGCAACGGCGGAGCCTTGGCAGCGACGATAGCAGCTCTGCAACGTTTTTCTCTCTTGCGTCTTTCCTCTGTTCACGAACCTCCATGGACGGCGATGATGAATACCTCGACGGCGACAACAATGCGGGCTCCACGGAATAGCAAGCCTCCCACTCCTCACACGCTTCTCTCCCTTCGCAGTTCTGTCTTCTAAACAGCGTCAGTCCCAGTGGTGCTAGCATGGTCTACTCCTCCCTCTTCTTCCTCCTTCCTCCTGTTCTCTTCTTTTTCTCTCCCTCCCCCCCCCCCCCCC
>NC_029788.2:30957137-30959904 GCF_000816755.2 Arachis ipaensis
TAGGGAAAATTTTAAGGTTAGGGTTTTGTATAGTTGGATTTGGGATAATTTGTTAATTTCAATAAAAATAGGGGGGTAAAGTAATAATTTTGAACCAAATTTAATCCAATAATAATATCTACAAAAATACTATTTAATTATCAACTCACAATTTATTTTTCAAATAAATACTCTAATTCAATAATTAGAAATAATTAAATTAATTTTTTTAAAATTATAAAATAAAGTTCAAAATCTAATTATTCAAATTTAAAGAACATATAATCCTCATTATTATTTTTTCAATCAATAAAGCTTTAAATAAATAATAAAAAAATACTCAATTAATATAAAAATCTCTAAAAATATATTCTCGAATAAAAAGAATAAATCTTAAATAATTCATTATTTAATTTTTAAAAATTTAGAGTCTTACAAAATGTATTTTAAAAAAGCATATTTGAATCTACACCTGTGTCTACTAAAATCCTTCTCACAATACCATTTTCCAACTTTGCAGATTTGAACAGTTGGAATGCTAGTTACTTTTAAAACCTTTGAACTCGCTGTCTTGACATCATTTTGCATAGCATTTCTAGACTTAGACAATCCATTTTTTCCAACAACTACATTCATAATTATTTGGGCAGTGTTCTCATGGACTTCTGTAGACTTAGTATTCCGAGAATTCCTGACTTCCCGATCTTCATTATCATTATGCCATTTAGGAGGCTTTACATATTGAACAAACTTAAGGAGCTTGCCGTCTTGAATTGTCTGTTCCAAGGCATCTTTTAGATCAATGCAATCTTCAGTTTTATGATCATAGGACTTGTGATAGTCGCAATATTGCGATTTATTCAACGAAACCCTTAGTCGAATCTATCTTGCTTTGGGGAGTATATCCCTATGAGACACTTGCTGGGATACTTTTGCTAATGAGGCCACCAATGGAGTATACGTCGAGAACTTTTCGAGAGGTGTTGACAATTTTGGGGTGGAGGATTGTCCAGAGCTTCTGACCTTATTAGGCGATGGAGCTGGATTATTCTTCTTTGTCGCAACAACTTTTGAGACATCTTTATCTCGCATATACTCCAAGATAATCTGATGAATTTTTTCCATAGACTTTACGTTCTTAGAGGTTAAGTGCCTCCTAAAATCACCTTTCGGTAGGCTAGCAATAATCAAGTACAAACACACGACCTCAGGAATTCGTGTGTTAACTTTCATTTGTGTCTTATTGAAGCGATCCAAATAATCTTGGATGCTCTCTCCAACTCTTTGCTCTACGCCAGGTAACGAGATCGGGTGCTTGGCCTGAGTCCTTCTTATGGTAAAGTGTGTCAAAAATTTGGTTTTAATGTCAGTAAATGAAGAGATAAAGCCAAAAGGCAGTATGTTGAACCAAGTCATTGCTGGATCTGGCAATGTCACCAAAAAAAGCCTTATACCAGATTGCATCTCTTACAGGTTCATTCTAACCTCAAAAGCATCAACGTACTCCTAAGAAACCGAATTTTTCTCATTCTTTAAATCTGTTAGCTTATCAAAGTGTTTAGGTAAGCGAACCTGAGAGACATGGAAAGCAAATGGGGTTTGGCCCATAATTACATGCTCCCAAGTATCCTTATGTCTTTTAGGACTCATACTCCTTTACAGAGTTCGTCTCCTTTTAAACTAGACTAATCGGGACTCGTCTCTTCCTCGCCTCCCAAATTTACAATGTCTGTTATCCCATCAAGGCGACCCTTTGTATCTTAGAGGCGAGGATGGTCTCCGCAGATCGTCACCTTGTTGGTGGTCAGGGACCCTTTCCTTTTATTTTGTTCTCCCAGTATAACGCCATTAGATATTTACTTCTTCAATATACGTTTTAAATGTCTTAATATGGAGGCTAAGTGAAGTTTTGGTATTAATCTCTTTTGCAATATACCTGTTAATTCGCAACATAGTATTATCGTTTAATACAAATAAAGATTTTAATTCTTGTCCAGAATAATTAATAAAAAAAATATTTCATCCTATCAAATTTCATGGGATTTAGAATTAAATGAAGGTCTGAAAGATTGGTCTAATCAAAATAAACCCAACCACGTACATTCCTCCTCAATAGCTTCAATACGTTGCAAACTAAGAGACAACTTTGTGAGAGGTTTGGCATGTAAAGCGTGGTAAGCGAGATCAAAACCAGTTTTATATTTTAATTTCGCAAGAGATTTGAAATTCAATTTAACTTGAACGTCTATTTTAAAGAGTAGAGTACAATGTTTTTTAATTAACAACTTGGCCACCAGGCCACGAGAGCCTCATATTATTGGAGAAAAACTGAAAAAGAATGACAAACAGTCAACCAGCAAGGTTAAAACTTAAAACAAAGAAAAGTTGTATTGTATATATTCTATTGTTATTTGCCAAGGGAAAAGAACACAAGCCAATTTGTCAACTGAAAATTTAAAAATAATAATTAAAGTACACGTTATCCCATTCATTTGAATAATTATCGATACTGGACCAACCTGGAACGACGCGCGTCTTAACTTTAACAAATATATAAATATAGGGCAATCATATTATTGTTATTGTTATTAGTGGTTAGACTTATCTAAAAATTGTGGGTTCATCTCTTATATTCTTTCTATTGCATTTTTGGCATAAGCAAATCCTTCATCATTTAATAGAATGAATAAAGCAATGTGCGATATTAGACATCTACGAAGTTCAAACACCGGTGAATGGTCGTGTTTATGCATTAGACATATTTTAAACATAATATTATACTTATTTA